>NW_008239110.1:14409192-14420991 GCF_000691975.1 Corvus brachyrhynchos
AGGGAAGGGATGGATGGTTGGTTACACCTACCCCTGCACTGTATAAGTAGTTGACAGGCCTTTTCTGACCAGAGTACATTTCACTGCTTGGAAATTGCACGTGCTGGCAGAAGTCAAGTACTTGCTCCTCTCTGGGCCCTGGTAGCCTGTGTAGCATTTGCTGGTGCTGGTAGTATTTGTTCTGGCTAACAGTAAACTCACTAGGATTTTTATGATCCAGTTTGGATATGTTTAGATAACAGCAAAGAGCTTAACTTGAGAACTGATGGATTGGCTGGTCAGAGTTATGTTTTGTGTGTTTCCTTTAACACTGAAACTCGGGAACACTTAATAAGCCTTTTTGAGTCTTCGTGCACAGAGACCAGAATGATTTGATTTGTAGATAAGTGGTAGACTGGAAATTCTCATTAGGTTTTTAGATTATATTGTCAGTGCATATTTGTGCCACTTTGATATCTGCCACTGAGATCACGTGTCAGAATATTGACTTTCATTGAAGCTGGAAATTGCCGAGTGTTGTGATGTCAGGATGGTCTTCCCTATCTTCTGCAGGTGCCTGTAGTTTACAGTGATGTAATGGAAGTTACATGATCTGGTATTTAAAGCCATGCTGAAGAACTCTTATGCCTGGTTTAGGCTGGACTCTTGGAGAATGAAGCAGTAGCTTGGTGGCTGGAATAGCTGACTGGCCTAGGAACCAGGTATATGTGCTATGAAGTGGGTTTAGCGTTGTCCAGGTGTTGGATGTGTATGCAGGGATGCCCCCTTCAGGGAAGCCACTACTATTGCTAAGCACCCGCAAAGCTGATCCCAGGAGCTGTTACAAGGTACTCGTATGGCACACAGCCATATGGGTGCTTACTCCTGTGCATTAAAGGTGGGGCAAGGGATGCTGATCTTGAGGATTGAGATTCACAGAGCACTTCTGTGGACATGTTGTTACAGATGCTTTCATGACCAGGCAGAATTTTAGTTGCTTGATAAATTTGTTAGGGAAAAATGAAACAAAATATTACAAGAAACAGTTCAACGTGTTCTTCCCTTATCTTCCTTTTTGAAAAGGACAAGAAAGTGATATTTCTTCAGGAAGAACAAGAAGTGATCTGTTTTTCCTTTGTGCTGTGAAAGGACCCTGTGAGTCATCCTGGGGAGACAGAAAGGCTTCTCCATGTCAGTTATATTAGAAGAGTTTCTGGGAAGGATGAGTGAAAAGCCAGTATAGGTTAGAAATCGTTACCTTTCGAGACTTTGCACTTTTTGTAGCAAATTAAAAAGAAAATTTATTAGAAAATCAAAAGAAATAAATGCTGAAAAGCTGTTTTGTTTGAAAATTTTAAAAGATCGTACTTTTGGATATGATCAGCCTGATTTAAGAATGTACCTGAAATTGAAAACAAACAAAAAACAACTGAAAAACAAAACTCCAAGCAGCATTGTGCATAGTTTAGATTTGGTTTCCTTGTCAGAGAAATAGTAATCTGTGCACTGGCTGACTCTATATCTCTGGAGGAGTGGTCTCTTCATGCTGAAGATGTGGAATATGTTGGCAGAAGTATAGCACTTAAAATAATTTGTGTTGCCTTTGATGTCTGTGTGTGTTCTCTCACTGAAGAAAGCTGTATTCTTCATGATGGCTTCATTGTGATTCCTGAAATGATGTTTAATGAAGTAGCAAAGGAAAAACTCTGTTAATGCACTCTGCTTTCTTCTATGCAAATACATAAGAACATCAGAACTTCTGCCTTGGAGCCTTTTATAGATCAGAAAATCAACTGAAGTTTTAGGCATTCTTAAACGGAATGCCAGATGAAAATACTCCAACTGCAGAGTTTGTTCATCATGTTACCAGCATGCTGGAAAATGAGGGTAACATCTGAAGGTCCTTAGAGGTCAAGTCCAGTCTTTCTTGTCACTGGCACCTTGCTGCATAATCCCCTTCAAAGATTTAGTGGCTGGAGCAGAAGCTTAGCAGGCGAGCCTGGAATGCCCAGGCTGATCTGGAGCCTGACTTTGGAAAATTTCGTAACTTTACCTCTGCCTCAATTTAGCTATTCTGTCTTACATCCTGATAGTCACAGAGCCCTCAGGGCTCTTCAGGGTCTGACTGTGACCAGTTGATCTACCATTCACAAAAAAATTTTGTGGCTATTTGTTTGGACTCAAAGACATTGATGATGTGGTAATTGATAGGTATGGGTGATGGGTTATCATGGAAGAGGTTGTGGCTTTTACCCCTCAGGATGTGGTGTGGTGGCTTTCACAGCTCAGGATCTGGTGTGGATCCCACAGAGCCTGAGTCAGGTCCCAGCAAACTCTGCCTCCAGGAGTTGAGGCAGCCCAGAGCTGTTGTTTGTTATGCTTAATGGATGAGGTTGAAGAGTGTAATTTTCTGAAAGGCCAGTGTTCTCCCTCCATGGACTCTCAGGTATGTGTGGAGTGAGGTTGGGGTCAAAAGTGTGGAAGAGCCATTTCCCATTCAGCTGGGAGCTGTGGGTTTCTGCACTCTTTCATCCAGCATACAAACTTGGGACAGGGAAGGAGCAGCCAGGACACTTAATCTCACAGGTATAATATTACGTCCATATCTCCTTCACCTCCTTCCTTTCCCATCTTTCTCTCCATTAAACATGGCACCAAACCTAGGTTATTTCAGAAACTGTGCATACAGAGGTTTGCTAAAAGAGTGATTCACTTCCTAACCTCTCTGAGCTGCTTGTATATTTAAGTCACAGGGAGCATTTCACTTTTCCTATAAAACGGCTGCAAAAGTTTTATAGAAACCTTGGTGCTTGCTCTTTCTTCATGCAAATCGGGAAACTTGATAATCCAGTTTTGATCCTGTGCTCATTAGTGATACTTTATTTTGTAAATCTTGTAACTCTGTTGAAGTAGTCATTTTTATATTAAAAGACTTCGGGTGAGTTAATTTAAACAGGATACTGTATTCTTCATCAGATTTTATAGTACTTTAATTATAGGAACTGTAATGAGATTAGTAGCCATGAGTAAATCAAAAGGGATTGTTGGGGGTGGGGAGGGACTGCATCTGACAATTTGTGCATGGTTAGCTTTGGTGGGACAAGAATCCTGCTCTCTTCCGGGCATGAAATGTGGAGATCATCCTCCCTCTGCTCAGGACCTCTTACCAGTCTTTCTCTGTCTGTGACCAGAGATCTTGTTTTTGACCCCTTTCTTTTCTGTGCATGATTTCTTTCTGAAAGAGCTGGAGAAAAAAAGCTGCTGACTGTTACAGTCAGGATTTTTGTGGGGAATGTGATTATAAAGCTGCATAGCAAAGAGGAAAATTTAGGAGCAATCTGTATCACATAAAGCTAGTACTGGCTTAGAGCTGGAGGGTCTTGACACCTGTGTCTCGTCAGGTGCCTGATGGTATTATAAAAATGATACATCTTCAAAGCTGTAGTCTGCTGATGAAAACCAGCCAGCAGAAATGTAGGCACCAAGTGCTGAATCATCTGATGGTTAATGAGCTGCTTTTGCCCTGAGCTCAGAAGGGCCACTGTCATTCAGTGCAGAAGCAGCTCTGTGTTTGCAAGGGTAATTAATCTAAAACCATGCTCTAACACCAGCTACCGAGTTGCTGGGATGGCTGCAAACTGCCTACCAGGAGGTGATGGCAGGGTGAGCAACCACCCCTCCAGCTGACATTGCAAGAACACAGAAGTTTCCAAAGGAGGAAGAGAGGTGCAGGAGGAGAAAAGAGCCTGCTGGTTTACAGGCTTTCTAAACCAAATCAGCAACCTCAGTCACTGTAAGCTGGCTGTGTTCCTTGAGGAGGAGGAGGAGAAGGCAGACAGACTTGGTCCATCAGATATGAGCAGCCTGTAAGCTGCAGGGGCACCTAAACTTCTCTGTCATCCTCAGCAAACAGCTTCTGAAAGTCTGTTGTGTTCTCCTGATGTGTTGTATGCAGTGCCAGTGCCAAAATGCTGTTGCATAGCCAGATGTCACAGTTCAGGATGATACCCAAGTACCTCTAAGATTGTAAGAGTTAGTCTTTCAAGTTGACAAGATATATGGCAGACTTTTAGTCCATCTTGAATGCTTCTTGGTGAATCCAGTTTGTGCCAAAACTTAAGTTTGGAACAGTTTACAAAATCCAGCACTCATGAAAATGCTTTGAAATTAATTTTAAAGAAAACTAGTTTTGAGCAATGTTCTTGAATGATAATACTGCCTAGTTATCCTAGTGTGTGTAGGCTTGTCAGCATGTGAGCACTGCATGTGGTATGTTCGTTCCCTGTGCAGAACTAGCTTCGAGCTTATTCTGCATGGCTAGCTATGACTTCCTCTTGTTTGGATAAGTCTTTGCCAGATGTAGAGCTGGAATTGTGGCTGTCCTTTCTTAGCCATGCTGTTATGAAGTGAAGGGTAAGAGAGTGGCTGTTCTTACAGCTAAGAACATTTTCGGTAAAACTCTGGGATCCAATATACTGAGAGTAGAAAAGATGGTGTCACCTTTGAACAGTTGAAGGAAGGGCTTTGCTAATGGAGAAATGCCCAAGTTCCTGAGGGGAGGATATTATGAAATTGTTGATGTTGATAGTGAGGGATGGGGGTAAATGGTGGGTGCTACGGCAATACCATGAGTTCACTGGTGTTTATAGTAAAGTTGATTTTGAAGTGTAAAGTCTTCCTGTGAATGGCAAATTGCAGTGGGAGATAGGGAACCAGTTTTGTTTTAGCTGGGGTTGAAACCTAATTTGAAAGTGTGTAATTTCTGTGAAGCAGAAGCCCTCCTTGTCAGCTGTCTCTCACAGGCAGTGTGTTGCACCTCACTGGTCTGTGGGTGGTGTTGGCATTGGGGACCACAGACAAGCTGAGCCATCAGGAGATCATCTGCTGCATGCCTTCCCTCCCACTGCTCCCACCAGCTGTTCACAGGAGCTACCAGGCACAGGTATGGAATCAGTCCAGGGAATGTAAAATTAAATGAGTTGAAAACTGAGTTGTTTGGGTTTAATTGCCCAAACAAAAAGAAATGAAGGAGTTAAATGAGGGTTGGGAAGAACTTCAATTCACCTCTGCCCCATTCATTGCACAGGATGGCAGATGAACAGGGTTGATTTCATTGTGGGCATTTTGCCCAGGACACTTTTTATAGAACATACAGTTACTCTGGAGCAGCTGCTCTGGGGCCTCTTGGCCCTTCATTCCTCTTTTCTTCTTGTACAAATATCTTGCTTCCTGCTGTCTTAACCAGCCAGGCTCGAGGAAAGTATGTATTTTAAATGGCCAGGATGTCAGTACGTTGTCAAAATGATTAAGGGTTGTAAGGGATGTAATTTCTTTAAAAGAATTCTAACTGGAGGCATCCCCTTGAAGAAGGGCATTACTTACCCACCCAGGTTTATCTATCTTTCTGTATGCTTTATCTGCTTGTGCTTATGTTTCTCTTGCTCTTTTTTATTTTAAGTACTTTCTTGGTGAATTGTCTTTTAAAAGTAAAAAAGTCATTGTCTATAGGATATTATTAGCCAAATACTTACTACTTTTTCTACACTAGAAAAAGTGACAAATCTGCCTAGTGGTGAAGAGCCTATTTAATTTTTAAGTCCATTTTTAAGTACTTGAAAAATTTTTTGTAGGGCAAAGAAATGAATTTTACTCGGAAGTTAAAAATTAGGATGAAAAACAAATTCAAGACTTTACTAAGAGAGAAAAAAATGTGTGGATTTCAGTGCTGAAGGTCAGAAGTTTAACAGTAGTTTAGGCCAGATTTGGAATTAAATTTGAAATGGCTTAGATTCTACATTTAAGTCCACATTTACCTTAGATGCTACCTCGCTGCTTCAGTTTGAGATTTATGTATATTTTCATTGACAGCCTTATTGGGATGCACTGTTGCTCTCGTTTACTTCCTTGTGAGAAAGGCTGTGCACTTTCTGGATTAGAATTCCATGAAAAGGTAAAGAAATTTCTAAGTTATCACATTTCCATTTCCTTTCGAGCTTGCTAGTAGACTGTAGAGCACTCATTTTCCCCAGTGATGTTTTTATTAAGTACAGCAGAAACTATATAAGATTTTGTACTGGAAAACAGAAGAGGCAAAGTTTCATTTTTTCAAGCTCAGTCATCCTGATGCCACTGTGTATTGTTTTCTACCACTAACATGATACGAATGGCAGCAGGGGCAAGCACCTCTCTAGTTTACTTTGTTTGGCATCCTGATCTCGTAGGAATGGTTGTGTATCAGCTTGGGTGGTGTAGAACGGGGATCTGAATGACTCTGTCCCTTTAGCTTGTAGGAAAGGGAAGTCCTATCCAGACTGTTTCAGCTGTGACGTGGCTCTGTGGGGGTTGCTCACACAATACAAGGAAGGAAGAAAAGGGAGAAGATGATTGCTGGGATGGGAAGGGCACAATGGTCATGTAGGAATTGGTTTGCTCCAGAAGGTGGACTTGCTGAGGGTAAGTGTTCATAAAACAAAAGGGAATTGTGAAGACTGGTGGCCTCCATGTAGGCTGGATCTTTGGCCTCTATTTAAAGCTGCAGCTGATTACTGGCCAGTTATTCTTGTAAATTGTGGCCAGAAAGTGAGGTGGGACTAGCTCTTTTTCTGGTTTCCTATTGGATGGAGGCAGGCAGGAAATAAATCTAGCCTTAAAAAGAAAAAAAAAATAGTAAGGATTCTAAACACACTTTAGAGTATAGAACTTCCAGGAAAATAATGGGTTAGTGTTTTACTGAGCTGCTGGAAGACTTTTATATCCCACTGGCGGCAGTGTGGGTGGAGTAGGTAGGTGAAGCATCCCATCTGTGACACGATTACAGAGTGCCTGTGAGAGGTGCCAATTACCTGCAGAAGCAAAAGGAAGTCCTTCACTATAGTCAGTACTAATGCTGCTGTATGGGGGCAAAGAAATGATGGGCAAGGGCTTCTTAACCTTTCAGCTATTTTAATGTTGCTCGCTATGAGAGTGTTAACTGGGGAGAGGACACCTTATGCCTTTCCATTCCAGTGCACCTGTGCAGTGTCAGGTAAAATTTGTCTGCTTAGAAGCCTCACAGGAGGAAGTACAGAAATTGCTCAGTGCTTTTTCACATGCATGTGCAGTTCAGTTGTGCAATAGCTTGGAAACTCTGTTTAGTTAACTTTATGGCATTAGCATGCAGCTTAAAAGTGGGAAAGAATGTGCAACTTGAGAGTTTTTCAGAATGGATGGATCTGCAAAAGAGCAAACATGGCCCATAGTATTAAGATGCCCAGTGTTGCATACCAACTGCAAAACGTACATGTTAGGGCTCCAGACAGAATTATGGTGATAATATGTTTTATTGTGATGAACGAATTCATATGGAGGTTAGGGCAGAAAATGAGTTGTGAAACACTGAAGTTCAGTCTAAGTGTTGTTGCTGTTAGACACTTATGCATATTGACATATACAGGTCCACCTAGACCTCAAAGCGGCCAAAGTGAAATACAGTATTAAAATCTGGGTATTTCAAAGTATGCACGTATTTGGTAGTGCCCATTTGCCCTACATAAGGGCAGTGGAAATCAAGCAGACTCAGAAATTTTCACTCATTTGTGTAATGGAAAGTAAATTCAGCCTTATTTGTGTTGTATTTCTCAGTAACACTTAACGAGTAATTTTCAAACTTCTGAAGATGTCCATTCTTTCAAGACATTATTTGGAGTTCTAACTTGATTTTAAATTACTAGCATCTTCCCAGTCAGTAAGATATAAATCTTCCTTGCAGTGAGTTGCAGCTGTTACTGATGGACATCGCTGAGTGCTTTTGTCACAGCAAAGTAGGTATTTCATGTCAAGGCTTGATTTGTTGTTCTTTCAGTGAAAGTAACTCATCGAATCCTACCTGAATTATTGCAGAGTGTAATGCTTCATGAGAACCTCACGCAGGCCATGACAGGTAGTCAGACAAGGCCAGGTTATCACTTCTGGTAAATTAAGGTTCTAAAATGAGTTCTGAATCTCATTCTGTTTTTTATCCATGTCAAGAAAAGGTGACTTGTCTAAAGCTGATGGTATACAGTGATTTTAGCTAGCAATGCTGCTCACCCCAGTCTGCTACTTGTTCCCTACTATTTGTGCATCACTTGATCCATCATCAGAAAAAAAGATCTGGTTTAAAAACTAACCTCTTACAGTCATTTTTTGCTTCTTTTATTCTTACCCAGTTACTAATTGTTATGCACAATATGCAAATGTTTATTTCACCACAAGGTGGTACTGGATAAAGTGCTAAGCCAAGCCATTTATTTTGGCAGCTGTGGCAGCCTGTCAGACCAAAAGGTTTGAAAATGGCGTATTCATGAAGGTGACAGGTGGGGGTTTTCATTGGAGCTTGATGAAATCAGAACTGCAATTCGGTCCTGTTGCTGCATCATTTCCTCTTTCACAAGCCAGATGGAAGTCACAGTTTATCCAGCACCTGAAGGTGCATCTGCACCCACAGCTCTTGGACAGGCAGGGTCCTGGGAGTTACTCTGAGCTGCTCACAGCACTGAGGTGCCCAGTCAAGCCCAGGCTGGTACCCACTGCTCCTGTCTCTGCCACATGTGGCATCATTAAATAGGAGCTTTCAACTAGCTGAATTCTAAAGCATCCTCATGTGTTTTGTAACATAGATTATTCCTAAGATAGTCTTACAAATGAAGTTTTTCATGTGAGTATTGTTGCAGGTGAGGAACCTCTCTTTTGATCTTGCTTGTTTCAACAGATTTAGTTTGCTGCAGCCAGGCAATGCCAAGTATGATCATTATTTTCTTGGGAGAAATTTTTTTCTGCACCACAGAGCTCTCAAAGGAAGTTTCTTGTTGTTCCTAATCTGTTTGAATAACAAGTGAAAAGATGCAGAACTTAAAATTATAGAAGAGTTTTGGGGTTTTACTGTGTGGGTTATGTTGTGTTTTGTTAGGGTTTTTTTGGTGGGTGGGTGATAGGCGTGTTAGGTTTTTTGGTGTTTTGTTTGGGTTTTTTCTTCTGCAAAGACACAAAATGCACATCGGTATTGAATATGACATTCAAAAACGTACAACAGAGCAAGGTACAGCACTGTCATGGAAGAGCTGGTATGCATAATTAGATTTTGATAGTGAAGGTTCTTTTGACCTTGGTCATACATTCTCTTGGTATAAGTAAAAACTGAAAAATTTCTACTGAAGAAGACAACTAAAATAATGACTATTTCAGCATATTTTTGCCAGTCTAATTGATTTTTTATGTTTCCATAGGTGTACTGCTTTTGACCCATAAAATTTTAAGCCTGTTCTTAAAATTAACCTAGATTTTACGAAAAGTTCTAGGGTGTGCATTGGGCTATAACTACAGTTTTCACAGGCTAGAAGCATGTTTTCTCGTGAGAAGCTGTGAGATGTTTGGGGAAAGGAGAAGAGAGCAGGAGAAGGGTCCCATTTCATTGCCTCAGTAATAAACTGTCACCAGATGATAAGTTTTCTGATACTAGCTTATCATTTTGCTTCTCTATCAAGTTTCCATGTAGGAGAATTTTATCTATCTTTATGGTGAAAAGAAGGAGCAAGGAAGAGGTTTTTCATTATTTTTATTTTTCAAGTATGAACTTGTCCAACTGTTGGAATGTTAGTAGGAGACAGCAGATCTGGGTGAATGATAGCAGATGATGCTGATAATGATGAAACCACTAAAAAACCTGAATGCAATTTGAGGCTCTAGTACAGAGAGGAGAGGAATGAGACACTTGCATCTGGTGAGGCTTTGTTTGGAATCCCGGGTGTAGTTGTCTGATACTGGCCAGATGCCAGACACCCACCAAAGCCTCTCCCTCACTCCCCTCTGCAGCTGAACAGGAGAGAGAAGATACAATGAGGGGTTTATGGGTTGAGATAAGGACAGAGAGAGATCACTCACCATATACCATCATGGGCAAAACAGAATCAGGTTAGAGATACTAATTGAATTTATTGCTAACAAAATCAGAGCAGGATAATGAGAAGTAAAATAAACCCTTAAAAACACATCTCCCCACCCCTCCCCCCCCTTCCCAGCTTCCCGTCCTACCCCAGGGTACTAGGAGACAGGGAAGGGGTTATGGTCAGTTCATCACATCAGGAGTTTCTCCCACTGCTCAGGGAGAAGAGTCCTTCCCCTGCTGCACGATGGGGTCCCTCCCGCAGGAGACAGTTCCCCAGGAACATCTCCAGTGTGAGTCCATCTCACGGTCAACAGTCGTCCCCAAACTGCTGCAGCATGGGTCACACTTCCCCAGGGTGCCGTCCCCCAAGGACAGGCTGCTGCAGCATGGGCCCTTCTCTCCACGAGTCTCCCACAGGGTCACAGCCTCTTAGGAGGCTCTCAGGCATCCACCTGCTCCAACATGGGTCTCCCCCAGGGGCTGCAGGTGGATCTCTGCATCCCTGTGGAACTCCATGGGCTGCAGGGGCATGAGCACCGCAGGCTGCAGAAAAATCCCAGCTCTGGTGCCTGGAGCACCTCCTGCCCCCTCCTTTTGCACTGACCTTGGTTTGCAGGGCTGTTCCTCTCACATATTCTCACCCTGCTCTTCTCTGGCCACAATTACCACTGCGCAGTAACTTTTTTTTCTCTTGGTAAATCTGTTATCTCAGAAGTGTTACCATCATTTCTAATTGGCCCAGCCTTGGCCAGTGGCACGCCCATCTTTGGAGCCGCCAGGGATTGGCTCTGCCAGACATGGAGGAAGCTTCTGGCAGCTTCTCACAGAGGCCACCCCTGTAATCCCTCTCCCTCCACTAGTCCCCCAAAACCAGGCCATGCAAACCCATTAAATCAGGTTTAAGAAAAATGGCATGAGCCAGAAGGACTGCAAGGAGAAAAGAGGTGCTACGCAGATGCAGAACTGCTTACTTGAGCGCAAGGAGAACTGGGAGAAGAAATGACTGTTCTGTCTAAAATGCAGGAGGGGGTAATTTGGGTAGGCACTTGTAAAGAATTTTTGGCACAACACAGACTCTAAAAATTGAAAGGAATTAAGTTAGGCTAGAAACCAGTATGAGCCTCTGTCAGAGGGAGGGATTTGGGAGAGTCTTTCCAGTATCTGAAATTGGGAACAAAAGTGCAGTATCAGAGCAGTTCTCAAAGCCAGCACCTTCAGTACTCCCAAAGAAGGCTTTCCATGTGGCACCAGTGTGTGCTGAATTTGGCCCATCTGGATGGTAAGGCTGCCTGTGCGTCTCAGTGTACTCTGTTGATAAGCTGCAGTCCAATGAGGAAACGGTAGAAGAGTTTTATTTTCTGGCATTACTTTTTTCTTGGCCACTGAAAACTGTAAAATACTTTTTAATGCCCAGTGTGTACCTACAAGCAGCACACTTCAAGCAGTGCTCTGTAGCTGGC
This sequence comes from Corvus brachyrhynchos, assembly GCF_000691975.1. Lineage (NCBI taxonomy): Eukaryota > Metazoa > Chordata > Aves > Passeriformes > Corvidae > Corvus > Corvus brachyrhynchos. The sequence goes on from NW_008239110.1 coordinate 14,420,533, forward strand.
ATTGTTTTGACCATATGGGAGGTAAAGTCAAGTGTCTCACTCTGGTTTTAGGAGAAATAGCTCTCAAATAAATTCTAAAACTGAATTTTTGAGAATTTCTGGTTAGACTGATCTGGCTGGATCAGAGCAATTTCCAAGCGATTCCTTCCCTCTACTGGCAGAGGAGAGACTGCATTGCTGTTACCCGAGTTGACCTAGGCTATAGAGGATGCCTCTGTGAAAAAACTCTCCAAGGGAATTCATGCAGGCTGTTTTATAAAGAAACTTAGGAGAGAGAACATTTAGCAAAGACCAGTGATTGTTTTCGTTTCCACTGATTGCTTTTACATTAAAACAATGAACAGAACAGATGGTTAAGGTGGAAGAGCTATGTAACATTGAAAAACAATCTCTGAAATCATGTGGTTTGGGTGTGGGGTCTGTTTTGAAAAAGATTTTTTTTTTTTTTTTTTTTTTTTT
>NW_008239110.1:14421211-14491631 GCF_000691975.1 Corvus brachyrhynchos
AAAAGATTTTTTTTTTTTTTTTTTTTTTTGTGAAACTAACTGTTACCAGCTAGGCAAGTTTGCTGTAAATTTCTGGAAGGAAGTAGCTGGTTGTTGAATGTCCTTGTCTTTCTGTTAGTCTGTAGTTTAGCTGTGTGTTTCAGTTGACAGGCTGCAGCATTGTCATTTTGGTTTTATCTCCTGATATCTCATTCTAAGTTTTTTGTTTCCTTCCAGTTTTTAATACCAATATCTGACAAGTTTTGTAGAAGGATTTTAGCATTCTTAGAGTACTTAACGTTGGCTGCCAGGTAGTGCTTCGGAAGCTCAGGGTGGTTGCAAGGTGGTTTATTGGGGATTATGGTGAAATCCATCCTGGCTCTGTGCCTGGCTTGGTGTACATAGGGAGGGCTTTGCTGATGAGATGCAATAAACGTTGAGTTTCTGTACTCAATTTCTGTACGAAATACATCTGCAAACTGTCTAGATGAACCTGTTGAAGCTGTTGTGCTCTTTATAGCTGCTTTTTGTAGAAGCTAGATCCACAGGGAAAATCAATAAATCTTGCATAGAGGTAGAGGCTCGGTAGCCATGCACACATGCTGTATGTTTTTAATTTTCTGTATATGTTTGCACCTTTGAAAACTGCAGCATGAAAGAATTTTTTTTTAATTCAGTTCTTGTTAAATTAGATTTATACCAGATTAAACTGGTCTCCTGTAAGGTTATATCACTTTGTGTCTCTGAGTTCACTAGTGAAGTCAGTCTGGAAAGACAAATTTAATGGAAGCACTGATAGATGCAAATTTTGGCTCTGAAATCAATATGAGGCACAAGTTGAATCACAACAAGCCTACTTCTGGGTTTAAACAAACCTTGCACAAACATGAGAACTGATATATGCTGACACCAATAGGCATTGAAACATTGAAAATATTTCTAAAAGTTGTATGGTTTTAATGGATTTCTTCATATATAAGCCATGGTGGAAAAACTGATGAGAACTGTATCTGGAATATATCAGATAATGGTATGTCTTGTGTACTGGTCTATTGAAACACCTGAAAAATGCAATGCTACTGTCCAAGTAATAAGATGGATTAAATGAAGTAAATGGCTGGCTGATACATATTTTGAGTGGGTTATAAAACCTTTATTTATGGCAGGAAGTTGAGCTTCTTCAAAAGGTACATTGCTTATCTAGTGAGTGCTGTAAAGTTCCTGGAGAGTGACCTCTGTTCTCACCAGCTTCCAAATTGTGCTCTCTCTTTCTTCTTCCCTTTCCTGGGTAAGTTGCCTTTCCGCTGTCAGGAGCTTTTTAAAATGCAGTTTCCTTTTCACAGTGATCCTTTTGCATAGGGTGTTTGTAGTGGCACTCAGAAAAGGTTTATAGAATTGAAGGCAAACTTGGTCACACTGTAGATTGTTCATCAGTGGAATTCAAGTGAAAATTACTCAGTTGTGGACTTTGTGCTTATTTCTGTTGTCTTGAAGTGTTTGTCTTGTTTTTCTTCCTGGCAATGTTTAATTGGCCAGGAGAGAGGCTTCCTTGCAGGAGGATCTTTGTAATTAGATGTCACCACCTTTTGTTTGATGAAGTGCTTTAGAGCAAGTAGTAAATTTCCCTGAGAGCTGTCCATGCTTTGCACTGGTGGTGTCACTCTGTTGTGTTCAGTGAAGACACTTAAGCCAAGGCCGAACTTCCATGACACATCATTTACAGCTGGCTTCTCTGCTCCTTGCTGATCTGTATACTGCTAGAGAGGGGACTGACCTATGTTCAAAGCAGTGAATGGTCATGGGAAGCGTTGTTACTTGTGGCTTGCAGAAGTTCTGGGCTAGCCTATGTTACTCTGGTACTCAACTGTGATTCCAGCACACTGGTTTTGAAGATAGAGCTCGATAGCCATGTGCTTCTATTGTATGGATAGTTTTGGTTGCAAAGTAGAACGGTTGTGAAAATTGGAAGTACAAAAGCATGTAGTAGTTATCTTACTGTTGCATTGGTTTTTACAAAAGATTTTGGAAGACACCCTCCCATCTCCTTGAAGTAGCAGAAGAGATAGATTTTATTCTCCCTTTTCTTACCTGTCAAGCTCTATAAGTAAGAAGAAAATGGAATAACCATGAGATTAAGACTTCATTTATCTGCTTTTCCTTTCTTTTTTTCCTCTTCCTCTCTTTCTCTTTGAGCAGAATTTGGTTTGTGGTGGGAGGGCATTGGGAATAAGATCTAATCTTTCTGAAGCAGTGGAGTTCCTGTGTGTGATGGCACAGGGGACAGGTTTGCTCCAACTGCAGCTTTAATGTTTCAGTTAAACCTGTGTACTGTGTTGGATGGAATAAGAGGTGTTTTTATGCCATGTAAGTGTTCAAATGCTTGTGCAGGAAGTGACTGATACAGCTGGGCAGGTAGGGCTGCACTAAAGAGAGGAAAACCATGTGAAGTCCCTTGTGAGTTCAGCAAGTGTATTTTTAATATACTAAATTTTTTTTTTTTTTTTGCATCACAGGTGCAAATTATTGTCTGCTGTTAGGATTGAAGAATCCTAACCCAGACTTCTAGATTTTCTTGGTTTCTTCCAAACGCAAGTGTTCCATCTTCCTTGAATCTATGGGGGAAATTCCAGTGTATGGTTAGTTTGAAGAACTCCGAGAGTAAACTTTGGAGAAACCCACTTACTTGGTTGTTCCTGCAGTTTAAAAAACAAAAAAAAACCCCACGCCAACAAATCACATTTAGATTATTTCACTAAAAATATTTAGTGTTTCAGTGAGGAACTCAGTAATTCAGGATTTCTGTCTTCATGTTTACAAATGCTGTACACAGGAAATGAAGTATTTAACTGCAGTTTTTCATCATGTATTATCTGCAGATTTTTTCATTAGGTGGCTTAACTCACTAATTCTTATAACATTGAGGTGTTCCAGTCCTGTGGGACTTAAACTAGGTGCACATTTTGTCCATGTTGGCAATTTTAGACCCCTGTAATATGCTGTGGTGGATTAAATTGCATGGGACAGGGCACCTTGTTTCTGGATGCTGTGCTGCAGCATGGTCTCTGAAGGCAGCCTGCTTTCCAGGGGACATCCAGTAAGGCTTCTGATGCAGAGATGAAAGGCTGACTGTCCTGCTTGGTGAGGAATAAGGCCACAGTGGTGTGTGGGAAATCCTGGTGCAGAGAGACCAGAAGAATTGCAGGGAGCAGAGGCCGCAGGGCATAAGAGAGGCTGGGTGCTTGCAGGCTGCAGGGCTCTGCTTGCTCCCTTCATGTGCTCTGCCTGGGCTGTGATTTCTCCTGGCACATATCTCCCTAGCAGCTGATCAGCATAAGGTAACTGTCTGCTACTGCTAGTAGCTATTCCCTTTGATCTAGAGTTACCTTTTTTCCCCTCTGTGTGTGATGGATCGATTTCCGCCTTGCTGACAAAAGTGTGTAGAAGCTGATACTCTCCCACAGAAATGTTTTTGAGGAGTAGAGGATTATTACAACTTTCATGAGTCCAGGAGCCATGAGATGAGAGAGAATAATGTAATAGTGAAAGTAGAAGACTGTGTTGTCAGTTTTTCCCCTTCCTGGTACTATTAAAGCCCCCTCCAGGGTGATCCCAGCCAAGTCCCTGGGGACTTCTTGCAGATGACCACTTACTGCAGCGACTCAGTTTGTTAACTCACCTTTGGTACTCAAAATCACTAAGAGCTGTGCTTTGAGGTAAATTAAGCTGGTATTAGGAAAAAGACATTCTTACTTGCAAGACATTTATATTCTATAATGAGAAATTAATAATTTTCTTTAGAGATTTGGTGTGCAGAAATTGCTGAAGGGGCACATTAAAAAATGCTTTCATGATCGGTTTCATCATTCTTTCTGTGTAGTCTGTAGTCTGCTAGTCTGTTCTTTCTTACTGATTACAGTTTTGCAAATGAGAAATCAAATTGAACTGTAATTTGCACTTTAAGCATAACCGTTTGTACTTTAGAGACACAAAATGTGCGAGTGTATGAACATTAGCACTAGTATGGGGTTTCGTATTTTTTCCTAATTTTAATAATGTTTATTGCTTTCTTGATTTATATAGTTTTGTCAGACTTTCTCATATGTATTAAGTTGTTCATTGTGCAAAACTTGCATAATTATTCTGCATATGAAAACATGAGATGTAAGTGATCATTTGGGGGAATCATTGATCAGTTGAGAGACTCAGGCACTTTTCTATTCCACTTGAACTATATGTGAGTCTTTTCTTCGGTCTTCTATAATTCTTTCCATAATTACATTAAAATATTTTACTAGACAGGTATCTCAGTAGAGGTTGAAAGTAGACTCCAAAGACCTCATTGTTAAAAATGGCTTTATAATTAGGTTAGCCTGTGCGTAGGAATACAGCTAATTATTACTTTCACCTTTAATAAAAAATATTTCATTAAATATAAATTATTTAATAAAATATTCTTAAACTTTCTCTTGATAATGCCTTACCGTTGCTTAACAGCAAATGACTTGTGGATTTAACTATAAACATCCTTTAGCTTTTTCATATTTGTCATTTTTACCTGAGTGATGCAGTTTTGAAAGGTTATATTTTTACAGACTCATAGAATGGTTTGGATTGGAAAAGACATTAAATATAATCTAGTTCCAGCCTCCCTGCCATAGGCAGAGCAACCTGTTCCAGTGCCTCACCACACCATTGATATTTCCATATAAATTCTAACAGATTTATTTAGTTACTTTTTTTTTCTACTGTTTGAGTGAATTAGCCTGTTCTCAAATGAAGTTTGACCAAAAAAAAATTAGTCTTTTTTATGCTCTTCAAGCTGTTTCAACTAGGTCACCTTCAGTTTATGTAGGAAATACATGGAGTGTGTGAGGAAAGAAAGTCAGAGTGGCTTTCATTCAGTTAACCCACTGAATTTCAGATGTGCCATCCTAATGTTAATATTGTAAGTTACTTGGTACTAAAAGTGTAGTAAGCCTCTGTATTTGTAGGAAGTTATGGAGCCGCACAGGCACACAGTGGGACAGCAGGTGTGAACATAAAGGGCGTGGGGGAGTGCCAGGGACTAGCTCTGGAGGGATGCTTCTACCATCCCTCCCTATCCAGTTGTGAATATGGGGGTGGGGAGGTCACTGAACCCGGTCTCTTGCCACGAAGGAAAGTTCTGAGACTTGTTTTAACAAGTACTAGAAATCCTAGTGGTTGGGGAAAGTCCATTTTTGGGAACCATCAAGCTGGTTTTCTGTCCTACTGTGTTGCCAGAAGTTCTCAGCTTTTATGATTCTTCTTCTATAGGTTCAAAAACCTATAGTGTATTGGGGTGGTGGGGAAGAGTCAGAAGTAGACACACATGAGCAGAAATTCTAAAATTGCCGAGTTTATTAGGAAGCTAACACGAGTTTATTAGGAAACTAACTCAGCCATGTTTGTTCTCAGGCAGCGATGTTTTGATTCTTAGAAATGTGAGTACAACTCAAAACTCAGTTCTGCAGCAGGATGCCACCCATTTTCCTTGTTGCAGGGAGCATTGTGAAAAGTATATAAAACTTATCTTGGTTTTTGAGCATTCTCTCAAAGCCACAAAAGTCACAAATACAAATATTCCTGCCTTTCTCTTGCACAGAAGGTCAGTGTGCTTTGGGGCAGCAGTTTCCTGCATAGCAACGACAGCAGCTTTTAGTGGCAGCTCCTGTTGTTTGTGCAGGTTAAAAAAAGGCTTTACAAGTAAGTCAGGAAAATTAGGTGGATTCAGAAAATTTTGAAGACTAGACTTTTTTCCACGTATATGTCAGGCAAGAGGATGTTCTTTTCTGGGGCAAAACTGCAGGAGAGAAAAGACGCGAATTATGGGAAAGGCAGGACTTCCTAGGAAAGGCTGATATGGGTGTCTCTTCTTTCTTTTTCCTGAATTTTCTGTTCTTGTCTTCTTCCTGTCCCCAAACATGCTAACACAGCTGTGACGTCTTTCCCCTTTGTGAGATGAATGACTGCAGCTACCCAGGCCTCTATAGAGGCTTGTTTTGGTGGAAAATGGTGGTCAATGATTACTTAAACATAGGGAATAATCACAGTGTGCAGATCTGGAAGAACTGTTGGGTTATTTTTCTAAAGAACAATAGTTCTTATACCATTAAAAGTCTGAAACAAAACTAGTATTTCAAGAGGGGCCATATTTGACTAGACAGGTCAGTGTTTGATATCATGTGGGGTGTTTCCATTTCAATGAAAATACTAACAAAATGCTAAATCAAATACTTTCAAAAAGTTTTCTCCTCCTTGCTAACAATCATTCTGTTTATCTGTTTGTCTCTTTGTCACAAAATCTGTTGACCCTTTGGTTTTTGGTCTGTCAGAATCTGGAGTTGAAGAGACGTATGTCCTTGTGTACAAACCCTCTTGTGTTCTCTGTTATCGTGCTTTGTAACAATTCCTTTCTACTCCTGTGCTGCTTCCGTTCCTACTTGGTAAGTCCTCCCACTGAGGACTTTATACATTCTTTGGAAATAATTAATGAAACTAGGATTTCCTCAACTGGTATTGAATTCAATTACTACTAGAGTCCATGGCTTCAGAAGTGGAGATGGATATAGCTGACTTGATACCTCCTTTGCCTCACTTCACCTGCCCACCTCCTGGTCCCCAGGCTGCAGTCCTTTCTGGTGGTGGTTTGAAAACTCTGATACCTACTGGTACTGCAAAAATGCTTCTATAAAAATTCAGTGTGACAAACCAGTTTCTGGAGCCCTACAAAAGTTTAGTACTGGCAGAAGTGAACTATCTAGGTGTCTAACAACCTGTTCATCATTTTTCAAACCCTTGTCGTCAATAATCCTTGATTTTTCTGTTTTTGGGGTTTTTTGTGTATTGCAGGGGATGATGTTGAGACAAGTTTGAGTTATTTTTTGTAAAGAGGTAGGCAGTGCCTACAGAAATGAAAAAGCAGTGGTTTTCTTCTGATTGTAAGCAGCTTTTCCTACTACAACCATTTTTAACTTGGTGTCTCCAGAGGTAATATCTTTACTCTTAGAATAGAAACATGAAACATACTTAGTAGAAACTTCTTGCAGTGTATGTCAAGTTAATGAGGTGTCCTGTTCACAGTATATCTTTTAATAATCATTGTTTTATTCTTTTGGTCAGCTGCTTCAGAATGTTTTGTAGCATATTTGACAGTTGTTGGTAGAGTTCCTCTCTGCTTCTTGGTCCAAAGTTGCTGAGGTTACGTATTAACTTAGTTGTTTCATTACAAGTAATTTATTTCTTCATCTTAAAAAACTTACTTCATAACTATTCCTCTTGCTCTAGCTTTACAGATAAGACTCTTGTATCCTTCAGGGAGACAGCTGAGAGGAGGGCAGGAATTGTGCCAACAGAAGTGGTAAGCGTGAAGACCATCTGAAGGGCTGTGAGGTGGGTGTTAGGGCAAATGCTGGGCTGAGACCCGAAGCTCAGTGAAGGATTTTTGTGCATGTTACTGAGCATTTTAAGTACTTGTGCAAAATGGGGAAATATACATTAGTACTCATAAACCTAATAATCACGTAGCTATGCTAAAATACGGGCTGCTTTCTGAAGAACAGAAATTCTGCCACCTGTGCAGGAAACACTGCTGCTTAGACTCTCACATGGAGGCAGTGATCAAGTGCACCCTACAATCCTGGTGCTGTAGTTACCATTAAGTTGGTTGTTTTTTTTTTTTTTTACTGAGAGGAGCTGCTGAGCATATTTTGGGCTTGTAGCTTCCTAAAAGTAAACACAGTTAACATGAGGTGTGCTTGGTACTTGATCTGAAGGTGTAGGTTGACATGACAAGTAAGACAACTGGCGGCCTGCTACCTCTGCAAGAGTCTCTGTGTCTGTGCGCTTCCCAGTTATCTCTTGGGTTGTGAACTAGTGATCATGTGTCACAGAGGGAATTAATTCAGCTGCTTCATCAATTGGAAAACTAATTTAAAAACACTTCAGTCTCCTGTGTTAGCTAACTGAAACTTCTCTCCTTGCAGCCTTGCAGTTGCTCTCTAAAGGAGAAAGGAAGAAGAGAGAGCTGCATTGACTTCCATAAATTTTTAGCTATTAGTCAGGGTGCAGTCTGAAATAATGTCAGTCTTGGCTGACCTGATGGAGTGGCTGAAGGGGTCTGAGACCAGGGGAGGGATACTGGGAACAGCTGGTATGTGAGAGGTCTGGCTGGACCTGCACCCCAAACCTTTCAGGTCTATGTAGATGTTTGATCACTTAACTGGAGACACTGGGTTAAACTGGTGATATGGGGTAAACCTGGCATACAGTCCAGAAAGAGAAGTCTGTGTAAGTAGGAGTTATCTTTTTCCTTTCTATTCCAGGCCAGTCTCTATAACCAGCCAAAAAGGATGATGGCAGGGATCTGAATTCAGTGATGACAACAGTTATTCCCACCTTTCCATATTCATACACTGTCTGGGACTGCTGTTATTTTCAAAGTGATTAAAGACCCCTAAGGCAGGGAAAGGAAACCTTATTTTATCTTGTGGTGTTTTAGTTGTTTTGTTTTTGTTGTGTTTTTTTTCTCCTACACGCAAGTATTTCCACAGCCTTATCTGATCACAATGGTACTTTTGCACAAATCAGAACTCTTCCTCACTGTTAACACTGAGATTTTAGCCAGGAGTCTAACCTGGACACTTGACTTATTCTACCTTTGTTGTTCATTTTTGCCTCATCACAAAAGCAGGCTGTTGGAGCACAATGCTACCTTACAACAGCTTTGTCATATCCATATCAATGTTTTGAAGTAATAAAAGGTTCGTTGTAAAGGTCTTGTTATGTTATACTTTTGATAGACATAGATTTACATATATAAACAGCAAATGAGATAACTAGTAGTGGGTTTGCTTTGTTTCATCTTTATAAAGGGAATTTGTAAAAAATGGGAAGTTGTAATTTCTTCTCTTGTTGTAAACCTGATGTGAAAATGAGTATATTAATAGCCTAGTCAGCTGATAGAACTGCCTCTAGGAATTTAAATGAACTTGTTTCATGTTTTCTCTGCTTTAGGGGAAAGTGGAATATATTGTTCTAAACAGTTACAGTTTGATTGTCCTGGTATACACCACCTGTGTTGTCTGCTTTCCCCCTTGTTTTGCTGTTTCTAATGGTTTCATGATATAAAGATTCTAGCTGCTTTTGACAAACAAGGTCTGCAGCAATCAATACACAAACTGTCCCTTAATCAAGGGGACAATCAAGCTTCAGTGAGAACCCTATTTGGCAGATTCTTGGGTAGACTGACCTGACACAGTAACAACCCCAGAATTACAGACAGAGTTTGATCTTCAGGACAATTAACTCTGATAGCTTGGCTGTTTAATAAGCCGTTTAGAAATGACTGTGCACTAGATGAGTGCAGCACTCTACAGGATTAGATCAATTATGGGACAGAATTGTACTTTCAACTTTCATGAGATGATTTTTTTCTTCTGTGCTGCAGGTTTCTACTGAGGTATCTTAGGTAACAGTTTAACTCTTTGGTGGTGGGTTATTTGGTCCCATCTAGGGTGACACTTCAGTTCTGCTTCTCCAAGTATGGATCGGAATCACTGTTTAAGCTTTTGCCTCAGCTCCCTGGAGAATGCTGTGCTGTTTACACTTGTTTATCTTGTGTGTTTGCTCCCTGTTGTGGCTGTATCCGTCATTGCATTAAATGTGAATCGAAATGTGGTTTCAACTTTCAATGCACTGTGAGAAATAACTTGATGAAGTAATGTGAAATTTGAGCTATAGCACAGCATCTAGGGTTTGTCCAAGTGATGGCATGTGGGGAGAAGCTTGAAAGTTTGTTCTGCATTAGCCTTTCCAAGGTTTATTCCTGAATACAGGTCAGCATGCACATCCATCACTGAAGCCATGTAAAAGTTACCAATTTCAGTCACTTCATGGTATTTTTTATTAGCATATATTTTCACCAAAACGAGCTGTGTTGTGGGTTGGTACTGGTCCAATGAGATGGGCTTCTTTGAAAAAAGGCAGAGCAAAATAATTATTTATAAATCAAATCTTAGCTATTTTGTAACAACTTGATCACATAAAGAAGTTTCTTCAAGTGACTTTGTTTGTAGGGGAAGACAAGTGATAGTATTTTAACCTCATACATTATACTTTGAATCTAAGAAATGTCTACTGTTACTCCTGACAATGACCTGCCTGTTAGAAAATACTTTTCAGGCTTTCTTCTGGTTTTGCTTATACCTATGCAACTCTGCTCTTTCTTTATTAAATTCATCAAGTAGAGAGGACACAATTTGGTTTCATGTCTGATAGTCAAGCATGAAAATACTGATTATTAATACATGCATGAGAAAACTCACAACCTCAAAACTAGCAAAGGCATGGAAAATAGTTGTAGGTATCCTTCTGAAGGAAAGCAGGACAATTTAGGAACAGCTATAAAATGCCTGTCCTTTTTTCTGTGGGCTGGGGAATGCAGATGATCAGGTTGGTGAAGAGAATAGTTGAGACGTTTGTGTTAAAAGTTCTCGCTATTTTTAAGTATTCACCCACATCCATGCCAACTCTGTTAGGTTTTGTAGCCATCTTCTGGGATGTAATAGTGAGATAAGGAAGAGTGTACTTCTCTTCTCCTACCTCCTTTGCTTGATTATGAGAGCTTTATTTTATGCTAAGTACCACTTTCTGCTGGAAGACTATGAAGCATCATGAAGTATTTCTGTAGGTACAGCAGTAAAACATAGCAGCTGTTGCTGGAGAAACCAAGGGTTGATTAACTATTGCTGATAGTATCAGTTGGGCTTATCTGTATTAGAGGTTCAGTAATACAGATTAGTGAATAGGTTGTGCAAATATACAGTGATTTGCCTTATTTTATTTGAAATAAATAAAATGCTGCTTGGCTAATGGGAGCTCAGGAGCCTATTCCAGGTTTCATGTCTGGTGGGGAACCTGACTACTACATAGTAGAATAGTAGAAGAATGAACTCTTGATCTTGTCTTCTTCCGCATAAATAATTGTAGGATAAATTTTCACTGTTTATGGATTTTTCTTGGCTCCACCTGAAGACCAAAGTGGTGATTCCAAGTGAAGATTGGGACCATGTTTTTTCACAGTTCTGTAACAGTTTATCATGGAATGGTTTGGATTGAAAGGGACATTAAAGATCATCCAGTTCCAACCCCCCTGCTGTGAGCAGGGATGCCACCCACTAGACCAGCTGGCCCAGGACCTGATCCAACTTGGCCTTGAACACTTCCTGGGATGGAGCATCAACAACTTCTCTGGGCAACCTGTGCTAGTGTTTCCCCATCATCTAGAATTTCCTCCTAACATCTATTCTAAACCTACCTTCTTTCTGTTTTAAGGCCATTACCTCTTGTCCTGTAACCCCATGCAGTTGTAAGTAATCTCCAGCTCTCTTATAGGCCCTTTTTAGGTATCAGAAGGCTGCCCTAAGGTCTCCCTGGAGCCTTCTTTTCTCCAGGCTGAACAGCTCCAACTTCCTCAGCCTGTCTTTATCAGAGAGGTGCTCCAGCCTTCTGATCATCATACGGATGTTAACTTAATGTCCATCTTTAAGAAAGGCATGGGAAAGGTTTTGATTGTGATACTAATTATTGTTAATAGTTAACAGTATTATTCCATTGGAATAGATTTGAACCTGGGTTAGTCCAGCCTGAACCTGGTGGAGGTTGGAGTTTGACTGTAGATGATTTCCTGTTGTAAGCAAGACAAGGAAACAGCTTTTTAAGCATTGTTCCTGTGGGAGAGTGTCATATACATAAAAATTACCTGTTGAAGTAACTGAGCACACTTTGGTTTAATCTCCTTAATTGGGAGAATAGGATTTTGATTTTTGGGGAGTTAGGGTTTTTTGTTTTCTTTCTTAGTTGTCTTCTGAGGTAAGTATTTAAATGAATTACAGTGAACACATCATGACTTCTATGCTTTTGGGAGGTCAGGCATGCTGAAAGTGAGGGTTGCTGCCCAGTGGCAGGGGGAAAGTGAGTGGTCAGTGGCTGCTGCTGTGTCTGTATCGCATCGTGTTCAACCTGTTCCCTCCTCACCTTCCCATTGTATAAGCATGGGCTCTTGCAGTTTGTGCCTTAACACAGAACTCAGATGAGCAGGATATACCTGGGTTAGGTTTGGCTGGTAGCAAATTCAAACACAAATGACAATTTCTACAAGTCTTACGCTGGCTGTAGGAGAACAGGCTGTCCCCCTCTGAATTTGACTGTTAATTAAAGAGGTAACTGATAGCTTTTTATCTTACTTTACAAGAATCAGCTGGGAGAGTTGGCTTGTTCTGGTTCTGTTACTTGGCTGTGATGTTTTTATACCCATGCTGAAAGCCTAACAAACATTACCATTACAAAGAAGGTGTTGCTTCTTTGCTACTTTTGTGTCCTAATGCTACTGAAACCCTTCAAGCAGGGTTCGCTCCTGAGATTCCCAGGTTATTTAAATGTATCATGGGATGTGAGTCTCCTGGCCCTTGCTTCTTTTCTGAAATCCGTTCTTGTACCTGCTCAGTTTTGATATGGGGTCTTTTGGTCTCACTCCTAGGCAGGAGCAACTGCCTCTATTTTCCAGCTGAGAAAGGGCAGGTATCTGGCTTGTTCTGCTGTCCTCAAAGCTCTTCTTTCATGAGCATCTTTGGATCTTTTAGTAAAAGTGAATGTGTCTTCTAAGAAATAGAAAAATCAGCATAAGCATTGTTAATATGCACACCTGGACAAAATCAGAAACCTCTTGTACTTTTCCTTCTTCCCCTTAATGAATGCTTAGAGGGCTGTGGGTTTGGGTCAGATTCCTCCAAGGTTTGCAGTTTCTGCCATTATTCTTCCCAGGTTAACTTCCTCCACTGGAATTTCCCCCTCCCTCTGCCCCCACACACGTATGGGGAGGAGAGATGAAAGATAGCTTTCGCAACCTCTGGGAGCCCTGGAGAGTGCAAGATAAAGCATTCTGCTGGTCAGTCTCGTGGTCTAACTCTGGCATGCCTCTTTGCCAGAGAGTGACCCAGCTCAATGGGCAGCTGTCCAGGCATCCCAGCCCTGGTTTTGTCCATGAATGGGTCTAAGCTTTACCTCTGCTGTGGGTTTCAACTCACTGTGGATTCCAGAACACCAGAACATAAAGCACATAACCTCCATGCTTGCTGGTGATGTGCACTAGGTTTGATGAGTAGTAGCAGGCAGAGGCATGATTTAATGTGGTGCAGTTTTTCTAAATGCATTACTGAGATAAAATTGTTTCCTTTTTCAATTCACTCACTGAAGTAACAGGAGATGAAAAGGCAAAAAGGGAGAGCTCTCCATGTTGATAATTGTTCACTTCTTGCAAAGGAGAATTTCAGTATTCTTTTTTTTTTTTCTACAAGTTATTTTCTATAAGTCCTATCCCTATGTGGTCAGGACAAGTAAAATCTGAATGTTTCTATTGATATCAGATCCATGTGAGCACTTCTGTGGAAGAAAAAAGAAAAGGAGTAGAACTTCATGTCACCATGTCATCAAATGAGAAAGCAAGTTAAGAGGCCTTTAAGAAAAAGGTTTGGTTGAGCTCAGGTGCATTCTGAAGAATATCTTTCTAGTTTATCCTCAGCTTTTTTAGGAGAGTCTTAGATGTGACTGTGGAGTGAAAAGTTTGTCCGGGAAACAAACAAAATGGTGTGAGGTTTTGCTCCAGGCAGCCAAGGCCATTTTTGCCAGTTAAGGTTTTGGGTTGTTTCTGGGGCTAAAGCCACTCTGGTCTCTTCCCACACAGGTGGTGTTGGCTGTGACCCTCGCTGGTGTGTAGCTGCACCATTCCACAGTGCTCCTGGGGACATGGATGTGTGTAAGTGTGCTCCTGACAGTGGTCCTCAGAGTTATGAATGAAGCTGGAGTCTCAGCCTCTGGCTGAAGTTGTAAAAATGAGATGATCTTTGAGAATTTAAGTTGATGCTGTGTTTAAATATGCTTTGTAAAGCATTCAGAAGACTTGCTTCTGGAGCAGAAAGGTTAAACCTTTGATGTGCTAGTGATGGTTGGATTGCAGTTATGTACACTTAGATTCCCTCCCAGCTTCTTGCTTTTGATTGCCTTTCACCTGAAGGATGAGGGACTAGCAAGTATGTCAAAGGCCATGAGACTTTGCTTCCTTTTGTGTCTTTTTTAGTGTTGACAGTGTGGTAATTAATGCAAAAGTAATTGACAAGAAATTGTTGTCAAAACTAGAAGAGATGGTGTCTGCTCAAGCCTTCAGTGTTCGTGCCTTAGTGACTCTCTCTCTGAATGTCATGTGGAGCAGGAACCACCATGTCATTGTCATGGCTTCATCCACAAGTGTGGTACTTGTGAAAGGAGAACAAAGACTCTACTTAGAGGACATGTGAAGGGGAACCTCCTCATGAGCCCTTTCGGGGTTGGTCTCTGTGATCTGGTGACACAATAGAAGAGACTCTGGTTCAACTTTTATTAATAATAAATGGCCTTTAGATTATCTTAATGACAGCTCAAATAGACTGTTTTGAGCACCTTCTGGATCCTTTTGAAGACAGTGATATGTGCCCTGATAAAGACTAGTGAAGCCCTTCCCTCCTGAGGAGTGATGTTACAGATGGTTGTCAGAGAAGATGGTGGAGCAACTGAATGAGACAGGCATTCAGGAAGTAATTTATTGCAAGTCTTTTGAGAAATGAATTAAAGAGGGAGTAGAAGTGAAACACCCCATCAGTATGGTTTGTGAAGTAATGAACAGCAGGCAAAAAGTTGTATGAAAATGTTCTGTGGAGGAGATGGCGCACACAAAACAGAGGATGTTTTCGCTATTTGGTAGTGATACAACTTAACTCCTAATCTAATTACTCTAAGTTCTAGCTGTTGATTCTTGCTTGTCTTGCAGCAGCACTGGGGATTTGTACCATTTGACAGCAAGGAGGGAGGATGAATGAACTGAAAAAGAGAATGTATTTCACAGGTTTTTGGGGTTTTTTTAAAAGAACTTTGGTGGCGAATGCCAGGATATCACTGGCACAAATCAGGAATCCAGACTGACTCAAAACACAGAAATGCCTTAAAGACAGGTGCAGAACGCTTAGTAAAAGTTCGAACTGTCTTTGGTTGGCACTTCTTGAATCATGTCTACTTGGATTTCATTTGGTTAGCACCTACCACTGTGGAGTTCTGAGCCATGGTGAGTCCTTCAAGTATTTTCCACAAATTATTACTGGTTTTTCGAAGAAAATAAGTTCAAAATTACACACTTTCCAAATGAACAAGAAAAGTAATTTGTCACTGGTTTGTAACTTGCCAATGAAAATGAAAGAACTGTTTCCAGTGAACTAGAAAGGAATAGGATTTTGCTTATAAATAAAGGGAATTTTAATCCAACTGTTTCTTTACCTGTAGAGTATGAAAGTCCTCTACACTACTAGACTGTCCCTCCACTTGCATCTGTGCATTTCCAGAATATTTTTTTAAAATGCATAACTTCCTTGGTAATTTACAGGGGATAATGTGGTTCACTGGTAGAAATTAAATTTCTCCACAGAAGTATATATTTGGCATGGCCATTTTCACTTTCAGCATTAAGAAGTAAGAGCAATTAAGCATGTGCATCTCTGAACTAAGAGTAAAGTTTCAGTTAGAAAATGCTTGTTTGTAGATATATGTTATAAAGTAGAATGGCCCCTTCTGTAAGGAGCAATACAGCAATTCACGTACAGCCTGCAAACGTTACATTACATCCAGCCTGGGGCAGGCCAAATGACAGGTATAAATCAGTGCTTTTCTGGTCTAGTTTGAACTTTGCTTTCTGTGTAGTTAACAATGATTTCCTTTAAAAGAAGGCTTAGAGTGTGGAAATGATTTTCTGATTTAAAGTATCATGCCATCTGTTTCTGTTTTCTGTTGGTGGTATCATTGCTTTCTTGGGCAGTAAGTAAATCAGTGTAGAGTCTGTGTGTGTGTTCTGTCTCTGTTCACCCCTGCCCTTTCTCTTCCCTACCCTCCACCAAAAAAAAGCGCTTTTAAAATAAAATGTCAGGGGGAGGTACATACTGCTCTCCCAGTAATTTAAATGTTACCTTTCTGTAGTATGAAAGGAGCTAGAGCCTGCTTTCTCCTTCCAAATTGTAAGCAGAGTAGCCCCTCCTGAGATGCTTTACAGAAGTGAAGCACAACTGAGTGTTAAGAGCTGGATGCTGCCTGACATTTAACACTACTGTGCTCAGCTGCTCTTAGACATATGAGTCTTTCCTCATGCTGTGAAAATACACCATGCTGTTCTGTATACTGAGGATTCTGAAGTTCTTAATACACAGTGGTGTTCTTAAAACCTGGGGGGTTGACATTGTGAGAAGCTGATATTGAAGGGATAAGGCTCTTCAAAACAAAAAGAAAATGAAGGGAGATAATAAAACTAGTTATTTGTACCAATGTCATAAGAGATTGTTTTATTTTGTTTTTCCTTTCTTATTCTGTAGCATGTCCTGGGTCTGTGGCAGCAGGTAGCCTGACAGGCTACCTCTAAACCTATACTTCCATCAATTCCTGATGCTAGTGCACAAAGATGGACTGTTTTGGTAGGACAAGGCTCCATTGAAGTTACTGCTAATAAGCAAGCCAGCTCTGTTCACTTCAGTCCCATTCAAAACACAGGAAAAGGCTCAGTCTTTGCCAAACTTGAAAAGCTGAAACTATTACAGAGGTTAAAAATTATTTATTTCAAGTGGGTGTAAAATATATTTTCAAAATAAACACTGAAACCACACCTGACTCTTACCACATATATTAATCATATTCTGTGTGGGCATGAAGTACAGAAAATGTTGAGCTTTGTATTCCTTGGTTTTATAAATGCAGGTCTGTTCTAACTAGCATTTAATATAAGCAATGCTTAAGTACTGTCAGATACAATGCACCTTCTCATTATGTAATGCTATTCCATTGTAGCTTAGTTTACTCCTAGCAAAAAGATATGGCTTTTTTAATACCTCCCTAATGCTTAAAAAGAATTTTTAAAAATGAAGTAGTCATAGGTGGGATTGATTTGACTATTTAGTTTTAAAGTATACCTATACTTCTCTAAACAAAAGCTGATGGTAATCCTAGTGCAGTAGCATTTTGTGTTTCTGTAGCAAATTGTTCTCTAGTTCATTGTGCTTGTGTTCTGTAGTGCTGTACTGATTGCCATCTGCTTTTTAAGTACAGCTCCTTGATGCACTGGGTGATTCTTCTCAGAGCAGTCCAGTGGTCTACATGCTTGGTTTCAATTTTACATGCTGCTACACATGAATCAGTGTTCTACAGGTATAAAATGTTGGCACTCCCCAGCATGTAGTATGTGGGGTTTGGGGGATTTTTTTGTTGTTTCTATTAATGCCTTTGAGTACATACTCCTCCTGTACTTGCACTCGTCCATGTAAAAGCCAAACTGAACCTGGCGTTGTTTGCATGTGGCAGAGCTCTGCCCACCTTTTAGATCTGGAAATGAAATGTGGGGAATTTCCCTCCTCAGAGAGAGTGTATTGCTGGGGAGCTGCCTCTCCTCCATACTGCAGACAGATTTGCCTCCATCCTGACCCGCCTGTGCCTTCAGCCAAGGCTGCTCAGGGCACCACAGCAGTGATGGCTTGCTGAGGTGTTCTTCACCATGCTCTGCTCTGACTCTCTCTGCCACCATCCATACCCTGCATTTCAATCTCTAACATATACCTAAACTCTTTGCTCTCCTGAGTTTTAGCTACATTGCTGAGAAAACAGAGGTACTGCAGTAGGGTTTTTTTGAAATCAGTATAAACCTTGGGTTTGATACCATGTTGTTATAACTCTTCTAATCCTCTGGCTCCTGACTGAATTATCATTCAGTTAGAGTCCATGTAGCTCACTTGCTGAAGCAACAATGACAGGGTTGTGTTGTGTTGCTTTTTAGGGTTTTGCCCTCTGTTTTTTAATACTTAAATGCTTAAATACTGCATTAGTGGAGTCTGTCTCCTGGTACCACTATGCAGCAACCAGATCTGCATTCAAATCCGCGGTGTTTCTTTCTTATTTAGTGTATTGTTTGGCAGGTTTCTCTAATTGAGCATGTTAAAGCATAAGCAGTCTAGGGAAATCAAACTTGCCACTCTTCAACCAGTAATTCCTGGAAAGAGATGCTGGTTGCACCCTTTCTCTCTTCATGGTGATACTCAATAAGGAAGGAGTTGAACTGGTGGTCAGCTGCACTTGTGCAGTCAAAATTCAGTCATTCAAGATTATGTGGGGCAGACACAAACATACTCTAGCTGGGTTCTAGCAGACTCTCAAGTCAGCAGGGTTTTATTAACTTGGGCTCACTGCCAAGCAAATGCAACTCTGGTGCTCCCAGACCAAGTAGGATCTGCTGTTTTGGCGTGGAGTCCGAGCAGTTAAAGCCTGCCAAGTGTGAAGGTTGCAGATCTGGGTCCAGCACAGTTCTTGGATCCAGGAGCTCTGGAAAGACGCTGCCAATATCTGAACATATGGATTAGCTTGGGACCATCAGGACTCATTAGATCAGCAACAGTTTCTGCCCTGTTAACCTCAAGCTTGTTTGTTTGTCTGGTTTTAGTTTGGTTTTTATTAAGGTTTTTTTAATGTTGTTGTTGTTGGGATGTGTGTTTTTTAAAACTTTTAAGTCTTCAGTTCTGGGGAAATTAATTAGCTTGATCATCCCCAAGCTCAGCTAAAACTCTGCATGTGCAGTATGGCATGTAAGGAGCTTCTTGGAAGCAGGCTGCAGAGGCACTGAGTGTGCTGAGCAGGAACCAGCTCAGGGTTCCTGAGTCAGAGCTGCTGATCCTAAACTGACTTTTAATTTCTCTGTGCTCTTATTCCCAGGTCGTTTTGCAGTGAAACCGTATGTAAATATTTGATTGTCTGCATTCTCACAGCCTTTATGAGCCATGGTAGTGGTGCACTGACCATTACACCTGAAGTATGGGGTACTGGGTGGACACTGTTAGTTAGGGCTTGTATTTGGTTTTGTGGCGTATGTAGCCGTCGTACATACACTGAGAGAATATGTTTAATAACTTCACTTGTCAGGGTAATTAGCTTTTCTGTTTGGATTTGAAAATGCTCTCTGGAAAAATTACAGTGAGCTTGGTGTAACTCAAATAATTTAAAGATGGTATGCTAGATAGTCTCTGGATTGTTAGAGTATTTGAAATTAATTTTCCCCGTAAAATTTACCAATGCTTGCTTAACTTTTCCAAGCAAAAGGTCATACATCTCTTTTTTCATTCATATGCAGGTGCAGCTGGGACAAGTGGATATAAAATGCCCCATCACAGAGTGCAGCGAACACCTGGATGAAACAACTGTCGTCTATAACCTGCCCCATGACGACATCATCAAGTATAAATACTTCCTGGAACTCAGCCGTATTGACTCCAGCACCAAGCCATGCCCTCAGTGCAAGCACTTTACAACCTTCCGGAGGAGAGGCCACATTCCTACCCCTGCCAAATTGGAGAACAAATACAAAGTGAGCATGCTTGCCGGGGCTGTGGGTTAGATGGCACTGCAAAAGTAGGACAGCATTTGGTGAGCATTAAATGAACTTTCTTGTTTCACTGGAGCTGTATGCAAGCTGTGATTAGGAATATGAACCTGTAGTACATCATTGATTAAGTACTTAGTTGACTTCTGAGAGTTCAAGCAGTTGAACTCTTCAGTCTGTATTTTTTTCGATAGGTGGCATAATTTTGTCCTGACACATTTTAATTTAAACAGTGTTTTCTTTCCGACATGCAAACAATATGGTCACAGTCAGAGGAGACTGGGAAAGGGGAGTTACCACTATAACCGGTAATTTTAGACTTACAACTTTTTTAAGTTTCCCCTGAAACTCTGGGTAAGTGAGTTCTTGGCATTTGTGATGTTAGGCTGTTGTCTTTGCTTCTTCCTTAGTGATAGAGCTGCTGTCTGTCCTGCTTGTTGACTTTTATTTCTTCACTCCCTTAGCAGAGGTTATGCATTACTGTAGTCTCATCATTCACAATGCAAAACTTGGAGAAATAGAGGGGAAAAAAACCACTTCTACAGTATTTCTTTTCGTAGAAGAGTTACTTATACTGTGATTTTAATCAAAGATAAAAAGCAAGAACTTAGAAGAAGCTTTGAGCTGCTAAAAGTCCATCTAAATTCCAGAAGACAACAGTTGTCTGCAGCACCATGTTCTGTGTTAGTTTTCCATCCGGTTATTAGATTTGTTGTGGTTAATTTCATGATCGAGCTAGCCTTTCCTGGACAAACCAGTTCTCCTCAGTAGGAGTTTAGATGACTGTTCAGATAGCCCTAATTGCACAGCATAAGATTCAGCCCAGTATGAAGATTAAAAGGTGGAAGGTTGTGTATTCATTGGAGTTGAAAAGTTGGTAAAGCTAATTCTGAGTTATGAGCTATTTGTGCATATTTATGTAGGGCATGAATTACATGCTACACTGTCTCAGTGTTTTCAGATTTTTGTCATTTTACATTGAGGTGGAAAAAATTTGAAACTGCAAGTAAAATTCCTTCTGCCCACAGCTATTCTCCTTCATGCATCTGCTTCATCATCACCACTCATCAGTTGTAATCCAGGGTAGATCAGATATTGTAATGCTTTGGCAGCCGCCTCTCTTAAGGTGTCAGAGGCTGTTAGTGTGCCACAAGCGTGGGTCACAGGTGGTGCAGCTGTTGTATCATGGGCCTGCCAGATCTGAGAACATTCCTCAGGGCATAACCAGTGCTCTTTTATGAGTTAAAATGGTACAGTTAAAATGTTCCCAACAACTTCCCTACAAACCACAATCAGAAGGAATGGGAGACTGTGATGCATAGTGCAAGCCAGAAGCAGTTCACTGGTTATGTGGTGATGCAGTGTGTGTAGCTGTGATCTGCAGAGCTTAAATCTCGGGGGAACAGACTGGCAAAATGTATTCTTTGAGCTGAACCCATGTGTTGTGTGCAAGAATGTCTAGTTCATGCTAGTCAGAAATAGAATTGGGAAGACGCTAGCAAGCAGTATGGATGATCATAGTCCACAGGGCTTCAGCATACTCCCTGAACCTCAACTGTTTTCTGGTGTAGGTACAGTTTTAGTGATTTATTTTAAGCTTAGCACAAGGAGAAGTTTTGTTGCAGGGAGAAGGTTTAAAAAGATGACTAATATGACATAGAGTATATGTGAGTAATTTACATACACATATCTGTGGACCAATATTATCTGTTTTCTTAGGTTTGTACAGATTGTGTCTTGAATTGCAGGCTCTTTGGAAGTGAAGACTCTTTTT
Source organism: Corvus brachyrhynchos (assembly GCF_000691975.1). Lineage (NCBI taxonomy): Eukaryota > Metazoa > Chordata > Aves > Passeriformes > Corvidae > Corvus > Corvus brachyrhynchos. The sequence continues at coordinate 14,442,466 of NW_008239110.1, forward strand.
TCTTTTGTGTATTGCATAGGAGACACCTGACTGGAGGCTTTTGAGGCTGCCCTATTCACGTGCAAGCCATACAAACAGCAGTTGCACCACATAAATTGTGCACCAGCAGTTGCAAGTATTGCCTTCAAGAGAACTGAGTCATGTGTGGGAACATGTATGCACAAGCCTGCACAGCCAGTACACTTACTCTTTTATACACTGCAACAGGAAAGCACTCCAAAATCCAAGACTTCATTTGAACAGATACTTTAAAAATGTTAATGTCATTTCTAAAATTTGGTACAGTATTTAAAATTACAAATAACATGGAAATTTAAAGAGGCAGCAAAGGTATAAATTAATTTTTCTTATTATAGCTGGATTGTGTCAGCTAAGCTGGTCTAGGTCCAGCAGTTCAATTGGCTGAGATTCAAGTCCTGGTGTAGTAAGCCTAGAAAGTTAACATGTATGTTGAGGAAGAAGGAGGGGAAGAAAAGGAGAACTTGCTATCCAAACCTTTCTTCTACCATTAGTGCCACTTAGGGCCACACAGAGCAGCAAGGGAACTATTTAATTTTCTATATAAAAGTTTTTATCACAAATGGATCCAGCATTAACTAAGAAAATTTCCTTGTCCCCTCTCATATGTCCTGAATTGAGAGTGTAATGTGGTTGCAGACAAGACCCTAACAAACCTTTGGTCAGAGCTGTTATGCAAAAGTGCAGTGGAAATAGGCAAAAATTGAAAAATTGCTGGTTGAGTTCCTGTGCATGGAACAGGTGAAGGTTCCACAAGAGTAAGTAAGAAGACTTGTTCTGTAAGGAAGCTCTGGATTTTGCCTGTTAGTTTTTGAACTGCCACTTGCCATGGAGAAGCAATACTCTGCTCTGTGAGATTGATAATGAAGTTTTCTTGTTCACTTCTATCAAGAGATGCATGTCACATAAAAGGAGGACTTGAGTGCTTGGCTTTGCAAATATAAGTATTTTTTCAATGCAGTTGCTATACAAACTATCTTTTGTTTGAACTACTAAAGAGTTTCTGGAAGTTGTTGTTCTGGAACTAGCAGGAATTTGTACCAGCAGAGATGCTGTGATAGAGTTGATCTGTGCAATTCAACTATATCAATTAGCTCCCCACTTTTGGATCAGATTTTAACCTTTAGTGGCAGATAGCTTCATGGCTTTACATCGCTTCAATCTACCTTGAGCTTCAGCTGCTGTGGATGTGGTGATTTTGCCATGCTCTCCCTCCTTGCTCTCAGCTATTCATTCCTGCCAGCCTGCTTTTGCTTATGTTGATGTTTTGGTGTCACACTGGGAACTGGATCAAAGATCAGCCCTAATGGGATACAAAATTTGTTTGTTTTGTTGTTGCTTATTTTCAGCTGTTTCAAGAGAGGGGATGGGTTGATGATGAGGAGAAGGAAGCTGTTTTTGGCTGCAGCCCATATTTATTTTCAAATAAAGTGACAATATCTGCAGCTAGAGACTGTAATTCATGTAATCAGTTAATTGCATAATTAATTTGGCCATCCTGTTATATAGCTACTGTTCCACCAAGCTGCAGAAAATTTCACTAAGCTTTTTGTACCTTCAGGTTCTAGGAATATTTTTTCATGTGCTGTCAGTTTTGCTATCATCAGGTCACACTGAGTGGTGTTTTGTGTTGAAATTATCTATCAGTTTTGAAAAGTCTTTTCCTGTGAGGTGAGGAAACTGATAGATAAAGTAGCTTGCAGTAAAGAGGCTTGCTAAGAAAATGGAAAATACTAGCCTCAAAGGTCAGTGTTTCAGAAAGCTGAGAACCAAGAGAGCAAGAGAGTTAGAACACAAAGTTGTGTAATCTTTTCTATTTCAATGGAGGCTGATGTCCAGATGACATAGAAGTTTGTGTATATATCCATCCTTTCAATTCCAATCAACAGAAATAGAAATCATAAAATAAGTGGGAAAATGTTTGTGTGAGGAATAACGTATTTGACAAAACACAAGGTTAATGTTTTGGGTTTTGCAGATATAGTTTGTCTGCTTTGCTGGACTATAATATATTTTACTGGTTTAAATCGTATGTTGATCGCATTTGTGTCCTTGCTGTGGTGGTTTCATGCACAACTACTGAACCATGAATCAAATCATATTTGACTTTTCTTTCAGAAAAGCAGAGAAAAAGTGGAATAAGAATGTGAAAGAACAGAATTGCCCTGTTCTGCTTCTGTTTCTTAAGCACAGAGGCATCACACTGCATCCAAGTCTGAATGGTTTTAGGAGTTTGTTTTGCAGCCACTAGTTCCAAGAAAAATAACTACTTAAAGGACATAGTTTTCTTTGCTTCTGTAAGTTATGCTCAGGCAGCATTGAACCACAGAGAAGTGAAGTGGCCCATTCAAAATATAAAAACTATTTACTAGTTCAGTTTTGAGGAAGGTGCTGTCAGGGTGACAGGTGGAAAAGGAAACTGGTAATGAAACATAGAGTTCTCACTAGTTCAGTTAGGGCCATTTGTGGTAGGAAATGTTATTTTGAGTTCCTGTGGTTATAGCCTCATCCTGTATTTCAGTACTTTCTGATTAATGTGTTTGGAAACCTCTGATGTGTGTGTGTGTCTTGGTTTGAGACTTAAACTTACACACTAAGTTTAAATATATATCCTGGTAGCTGCTGCATTGTTTTCATTTGTGTACATGCTATAATAGAAAGATAGCCTGCAATTAATTTCAGATATTCACCAAAAAACAAACCCAACAAAAAATAAACCCACAGAACTGTGTTTTAAATTAGGTTGCCCTTTTTTTAAAAAAAAGAAGCTTTAATTTGCAGCTTCCTGACCTGTTGATTTGGGTTTGTATTTTTTAACATCCATCTTCTATCTCAGATGTCTGAATACTGCAACGGATAAAAGTCTTCAGGTTGTAGAATGCTTACTTGTGGCTACAAGCTCCATCTTTGGCAGAGGCATAACAAGTACTGAGCACTACAACATGATGCTTGCTATAATCTGTCATCCCAGCAGTAGGACACTGTGACATGTTGTTGAAAGACAAATTCAATGCTGGGAGAGAGGGCGGTAGAAAAAGGAAAAAAGAAAGATATGGAGATATGGGGTTGGCTAGGTTAGATGACTCTTGTGCATATTGGTTTTTAAAGTGTTGTGGAAACATTGATCAGTGCTCTGTGTTAATTTGGTTAGTAGCAGTATATATATATCATTCTTTAGGTTCCTCAGAGCAGGAAATTTCCTTTCTGTTATACTGGTTTTATTAGGAGAATTCATCTGTGAAGCAGTGATGCAAGGTAGTATGTTTCCATTGTTTCAGCTTCTTGGCCACTGGCTCATTAAATTTGAGAAAGGGTACCAGTTATATTTTGTATTACTTTTGTTTTGTACTTTATCATGGCCTTGGACAAGTTTTCAGGTAAAAAATAGTAAGTTTGTAATCCACATGTTTCAGTCCTAATGTGTTGTTTTCCTTTAAACAAGATGTAGTCATTGCATATATAAATAATTTTGGCTACCCCTAGCAAAATATAAGATCAGAGCACCTACTTTGGACTCTTAATTGTAGTCAAGGAAGCGTAACACCAGTTGTCATGACTCAGCAGGAGGGTACAGCAGCTTGTGGGAGTGAGAACTTGAGAAATGTTTTGAGGGCTTCACACATGACTGCCCTCTAGATTTAGCTTCCTGAGAAGCACCCCCGCACTATGCATGGTCAGCGCAGATGTGTCCATGGTTTGATGGTGAGCCATGTCTGGACAGAGATATAACCAAAAACCCTTGGTTTGGCTGGTTGAATTCCTCAGTCCCATCCATCAGCTGGGTACAAAGCCAGGGCAGTGCCAGACATGGACTGTACCTGGAGATGGTGAACAGTGCTCAGCAGTCACTTGAGAGGCTGAGATGTTGTCGTCTTTCAGGCTGAGATGTTTTGCGGCCAAACACAGCAGAAGTGAACATTCTGCAGGAGCCTGGATGTGCCTGAGTCTAGTGTGGCTTCTAGTTCTTGCTTTCCTTAGTCATGATCCAGGTTGGAGGCCTGTCTTTTGTCAGATAAGCAGCTGCAATATGCCTCTATTTATTACTCCTACAAACACAGCAGCTGCCTTAGCTTTTCATTAAAAAAATAAGCAGGCTGTGGAAGATGATGTGATGATGATGGTACCTGTTTGACACAATGATTTAAAACCTAGGGAGTGGAAAGAATAGATCCTTTCTCAGTTTGAATATGGCTTGTGGGTTTTGCCGTTAGGTGTGGTCTGTAGCAAGTGGGCTGCTTGGCACAGCCTCAGCTCGCCTTGACGCAGTCAAGAGCAAAAGGAGGTGCCTGACTTCCCGATGGTACTTGTAGCTCTTGGATGAGATCCTTGCTCATGGCCCTTTTTCCCAGGACCATTTCTAATATAAGCTTCATAACCCATGCTGAGTTCTGTAGAGCTCCTTCAGAAAACCAAGTACTTTCTGTAATAGCTTTGGCAGTGAAGGTTATTATTCCTAGAAAAAGATAGATCCACTATACTGAAAACTGTAAGCTAATTTTTAGGTGTTCTCACAAATGTAATGAAGGCAACTGAATAAGCTTTCTGGATTCTGCCTTTTGTCAGGTGAGCCACACAATCAATTTTGAAGTAGTACCTGTGATTAAACCAAGCTACTTGTGCTTCATTTGATTGAGGCCTTTCCCGGCTTTAGCAATTACTTCTGTATTTTCTCTCATTTAAAAAGGAAAAGAACAAGCTAGCTCCCACAACTTCTTGTGTTTTTAAAACAGATCCTTCAAAAGATGTTAGATCTTTGCTGGGCAGCTGCCCTCTTAATTGAAGAGCAGTGGTTTTAAAACAGGCTTTGTAGTTGTATCAGCACCCAGCTTGCAAATATGTGGTGTTTTCTCATTTGTACAGATCCAGTGTCCATCTTGCCAATTTGTCTGGTGTTTCAAGTGCCACTCTCCCTGGCATGAAGGCGTTAACTGCAAAGAATACAAGAAGGGAGACAAGCTGTTACGTCACTGGGCCAACGAAATCGAACACGGGCAGAGGAATGCCCAGAAGTGTCCAAAATGCAAGGTGAGCTGCTCTCCCTTGGCTTGCAGGTAGTGGCTTCAAACTATTCAAATACACATTTAAAATAAATATTTGTAGCTTCTGCTCAGCATTGGAAATGAAATTCACACTTGCTGTGCAGTTTCTTGTCAATGACCCATTGAGAAAAATAGGTCAGATGCTTTTCTTGCTGGTTCCTGCACTGATTCTGCAGAATGTCTGCATGTAAAAGAAACATTATGGAAATCATAAGAGGGGGCTTTGATGTATGCTTAGAATCATAGAATAATAGAAATATGTGGGTTAATTAATTGCAGAATAAATTAATCCTAAAATAAAGTTTTAAAGAAATGGAAAGCTTTAGGGAAATACAGTGCCCTTTGTCAGGTTTTCCAGAGAGTTTGAGTGTATTCAATGTCTGAGTAAGGCTGGAAATACTCTGTCAACAAGTTAACTAAGGGAAATTAAGACTTGGCAAAACTGTAAATTTTGTAGGATTGAATGTTAGTTCTTCACAAGTTGCGTCTCAAGGTGGCACTTCACAGGCCACACTTCGAGTGCTGTGTCCAGTTCTGGGCCCTTCACTTCAAGGACAACATTGAGGTGTTGGAGTGAGTCCAGAGAAGAACAACAGAGCTGCTGAAGGGTCTGGAGCACAAATCCTATGAGGAGTGGCTGAGGGGGCTGAGACCCCCCCTGAGCCTCCTTTATAGCCTGGAGAAAAGGAGGCTCGGGGGGAACCTTTTCATTCTCTACAACTGCCTGAAAGGGTGTAGCCAGGTGGGGGTTGGCCTCTTCTCCCAGGCAGCCAGTGACAGGACAAGAGGGCATAGCCTCAAGCTGCACCTGAGGAGGTTCAGGCTGGACATCAGGAGGAATTTCCTTGCAGAAAGGGTTATTAAACATTGAAATGGACTGCCAGGGAGGTGATGGAGTCACCAGCCCTGGAGGTGTTAAAGAAATGCCTGGATGTGACAGTGCCATGGTCAGGTGACAAGGTGGTGACCAAAGGTTGGAGTTGATGATCGCAGAGGTCTTTTCCAACCTAGATGATTCTCTGAAGTCTTTCTCATTATTCATTTTCAATGCTGAAATGCAGTTCCACACCCTAAAAATGTCATCAGTCCCTTCCGAGATGAGAAGTATTTTGCACTATTCAAATGAGATGCAACAGCCCTGCACACCCCTGCCCCAGTTGTCCTTAATGAAGGCTGCTGTTAAATTTGTTCACGGTTTTTTTCACAGCTACCAACAGAGTAGTAAGTCAAAGCTGGAATGTTTTATAGAAAATGAATATTGAATGGGAAGATTTACTTATAAACATAGAAAGTGTACGTTACACTTTGAGCAAATAAGAAAATGTTCAGTTTACTAAGTATCGTATTTTGGTCTTTGAGAAAGAAATGCCTGTGATGCCATAGCTTGAAATTGAAAGATTTCAGAACACTGAGCAAAACTGGAAAGCTCTGAAATCAGCAGCTGGTTGTTTACCCATCCTGACTGCTGAACACATGTGACCTTTTATAACAGAGTTTTTTACAGCTTGTTTTTTGGTAAAAGTTGATAGGTTTGAGCCAGTTCTAAAAAAGTTCACTTTCTGGGAAGTCTTAAAGTAAAATACTTTGTTCCTTCTAGAGTGGGAAGAAGTATGTGTTTTGATTTTAATTGTTTGACTTGTGTCCAGATTCAGATTTTATGACAGTGTGAATGATGTTACTTAAAATAAATTTCAAAAAAATTAAGAAAGTGGACCAAGCAAAAAAATATGAATGTAGAAAAACAGGGGTGCTAAGAAGGCTGGTAGCTGGAAAGAGAAAGGAACAAAAACTGCTAAGTCTAACATTTAGCCTGAATAAGTTAAAATTTAAAATGCCACATTTAAATATTCAACTCTTTTCACCATCTTCAAAAGAAAAGGCTGGATGCTTGAAACTTACATAGCTTGTTACTAATTCTGAAGCATGAAGTTGCATGAATTCGGCTGCTAATTTAAAAAATACTTTAGGTTTCTTTTCTTAATCAAAGGAAAATAAAACCTCCTACTTGGTGGGAGGCAGTATGGAAACTTATGAAACTAGAACAGAAAAAGAACCTCTGTTAAGTCCTTCCTGGTAATGCAGCATTGTAAGTCAATACTGAAGAGGGGATTCTACCTTTTTATAAGCTGTTGCTACCCCAACTCTTGATACTTTTTTCTTCAGAGATGAAAAAAGTTCTTCCTGCCTACAATCTCCAAAATGTTTCTCTCAACACACTGTTTATTTTTAGATCAGATCTATCACCTGCAGGTAATCAAAAGTACCACTTAGCCAGCAGTTAGTTTAAAAAATACATCTTTGAGTAGTTCAAAAAAATACATCTTAAGCAGTATTCTTCATCAAATTTTTAGTAGGTGTTTGAGCATGTGGGGATAAGCATTCTGACATTTAAAAATTTGAAGTCAGGAGGATTAGATCTAATAGTTCTCTGCCTCTCTCTCCCATCCATCCCTCCCTCCAAAACCTGTATATAAAATAACATTGAATCAGATGATAGTCATATTTCCAAATAAAATAAAGAGTGTCAGAGAAAATAATTTGTAATGTACTACTTGATTTACCCATGTTCTCTGTCCACAGAAGCAATGTTTCAGGTGAAAACATACTTTATTTTTAACCTCTTTCATATTTTGGTTGAAGATTTGCAGCAGCCAAAATTTACAAACAGATTGAGGGAAAGTCAAGACTAAATTGTGTCTAAAGGTTTAATCTTTACACTAAAACTGAAATGAATGGAAATTAAAGGTAGAAACTTAAGTAGAGGTACAATTTCTTTACTGAAGTAGTTTGTAAAATTACTGTTAATTTCCAAAGTGTGATACTGATTACAGCGTAAACTGTGACCATATTTTACAGATACCTTCTGGAGATAATTATTTATACACACAGATACATACACACACAGACTCTTTTTAGCTGTACCACGGAGAAGTCGAATACATTATCTTGTCTGGGCATGCAGGTGAGAAAATCAGACCACACTTACGGGGTATGTGTACACAGAGGCAGATCCTCAGGTAAATATTCATGAGTATTTCAGTGGTTTGGGTAAGTGATTTGAAAGAACATAATCCTTTGTAATATGAATATAGCAGGGACTGTTCGATAAGCTTAAACTTGATTACTTTTTCATGTAGTCGGATACAGCTTTAGCACATCTAATAGGAATAGCTTATATTTACCTGGCCTCCCTAAGATGTGTTTACATAAGATAATAAAAATGTTACACACTGTCCAAATACTTAATTGTAGATTCATGTTGTGACTGTGTGTCAGTATGGAAATATGGAAAAATGCTACTTTTTTAAACTGTATCTTAAATTAATTTCAACCTATTTTTTTTTAATAGACCCTTTTCCAAATTTACTATACACTGTTTTGAGAGTCAATATAGACCTTTTTTCTCAACAAGGAAAAAAAAAAAAGTGTCCAAGAAGTGCTGGTCTTGTTCTAGAGTAAGTTGGCTAATAAGTGCAAATTTGCTACCTGTTACTGGATGTTATTTGCCAGAATCTATAGCGTTACTTGTCTTTCCCCACTACTGTTTTAGGGGGTTATTTTTTACAATTTCTTGGTATTTTTGCAACAAAATGCTTTTGTTTCCACAAGTGTTTTTACAGTACAGCAAACCAAGGAAATACTCCATGTTGGTGTTATCTTACCACAGATTTCAAGAGCAACACTATCTGAAGAAACACCATATAGCAGCTCTATCTTAGAAAGCTTTGAACAGCAACAGAAATTTAAGTAAACAAGCATGTCAATGCAAATAAAGGAGTGTGCACTTATCTGATTCATAGAAGCGTTATTTGATAACGCAGGGCATAGTTTTTGGAGGTGGTCTGCAAATTAATTCTCATCTTCTGGAGGGAGGAGAGTCCTTATTTATATACAGAGGGATAAATGTGTGCAGATTTTCTTCAGTGGTGGAGGAGACGTGGCCACTCATCCTCAGAGCTCTTGGCAATGATTCCTGTAGAAGATTTCTATGAGAGCACATGTAACATGCAGAGGGGGCAGAGTGAGGGTCTGAAATAGCCACTGTGCTACTTCAGTTGTTACTTAAGACTCTGAACTGGGTGTTTGCCCTTGGTGTGTAGTTTTCACCCCTGTTGTTCTGGGAGCCATGCTTGGGTTTCTGAATGGCTAAACCTTCACCTGTAAGGTGAGCATACATCTTTGATTTTGAACAGGCCCTAGGTGCAGGATGAAGTCTGCTTTGGCTGAATGCATGGGGGCAGAAACTGGGCTTGCAGTGGCCGTGCTGTCACAGTGGCCCCTCTACCCTGGCTGTGCTGCAGGAGAGCCTGCAGTCACACAGGGCACTGGGCACTGCACAGCCACAGCTTCCCACAGCCAGCGGTATTCCTGGTCCTACACGTTCCCCCAGCTGCCTCTTGGGCACTGTGGTGCTGTCAGTGGAGCAGGAACACTCACGGTATCTGAGCCATCAGTGATTGCCTTCTCAACCTGTAGATTTGTAATCCATCTCTGTCAGTGGATTATCTGGAGGGCAGGGAGGCATGTCCATGTGAACTGGAGCTGAAGTTGATATGGTGGCATGTCATGTCTTAGGCTTGAAAGCAGCCTGACCAAATGATACAAAGTTCACCTGGCATTGTCAGTCTGCAAAGCATGTGATAGGGAGTCCAAGCCCTGCATCTAAGGTTTGTGGGGTTTTTTACTTCATTTTTTAATCAATTGTTTCCTCACTGGAAAAAAGGAAAGGTTTTGCAATAAAAAGGTATAGGCAAGTACAACCGGTTGTTCCAAAGTCATAGCATTTGAAGATAGTTATATGTGCAGATGAGTATTAACTAAAATATTTTTATGGTTTGCTTTTTGAAGAAGCAAACATGAAGTGCGTGTAGTTGCAGTATTTGTCTGTAAGAAAATAAATCCTTATCAGCTTCTTTCATATTTCAAGAGGACAGTATGTCTGGAGAACTAGAGCAGAAACAAGCAGATTGACAAATGGTTCAGGAGTAGTGCATGACTAACTGGAACTGGGAGGCTTCTAGGGAAGCATGGGTAGAAGGATGGCAGGCAGTTTCTAAGAGGTGCATATTTCTGAAACGTATGAATGGTAGAACATAAAATGTTATTGGTAGCATCTCCTTGAAGTTCTTACTACCAATAAAAATTAATTTATTTTTGAAATATGCAGTAGTTTTGGTTTGCATCTAGGGTTTTTATAGGTTCCAGGATTCTACAGAATTCCAGTGGGGATGGATGGTAACTTAATTGGGTTGGTAAATTAGAGAAGTGAGAGGAGAATTCAACAGCCTTGATTCAAAAAGAAAACAAAGCAACCAGTTAATTCTCATTAGTGCCACAAGATCTAGTTCCCTCATTTACATTTTTAAGATAGAATCAGCAGATAAGGAAAGTCACCTTTTAAATTACAAAAGTCTGTATAGTTGCTGAGTTTGTCACCTGAAAAATTAGTTTGCATTAAATTTTAAAGTTAATTTGTCAAAATACATTAAGTCACTATTAAAATTCCTTTATTTCAGTTCAAGTTAACCTGAGGAATTACACTAAATAAACTATGGCTCCATAAGTGGGGTCAACAGTTTTTTTCACATGTAACCTGAGAAGTGAGAAGTCGAATTGACAATGTAATGTCCCTTTTGGAAAAAAAACCCATATCTTCTTAAGTTATGTTTAAGTTGGTATAATACTGGGTAGACCTCTCTTTCCACTTTGCCTGCTGTCAGTGCTTAACTGAAAGTTTTGAGATCAAGTGGCTTATGAAGCTCATCAGCAATGGTGTTTTTTCAGGTGCTTCTGGAAAACAGGACACCTATGATACAATGATACAGGAGAATTCCTTGGGGTAGAGGGGGATGTTTGCTTGGTCAGACAAATTTTAAGTCTACTAGAATACTTACTAGAAAGCATTTTTTTTAATAGCCCAGTTCTCTCTTTTGTGAATGTTTTTCCCCTCTTTTGTATAAAAACAACATTTGAAAGCATAGAATTGCAAATTCTGACATCATTACTGTGGCACAAGGATGCTGGCAGGTGTAGCTGGAACTACTGTTACCTTTGTAACTCTTTTACCACCAGTGTTGCTGGTGGAAGGCATCACTTTGTTACGTGTATAAAGTGCCAGTTTCAGTAGATGTTTGGGCGAGCAAGGTAAGATCCCAGATCACCCCTGATCAGCACCAAAGAACAAATGCATTTGACCCTCTCAGGAATGTCAGATAACCCAGGAGTCACGAGGTTCTCTTGAGCTCACTGAGCTTTCAGTGTCTCTGGTGCTTGCAGGGCCACTGAGTGGTTATGCCATGTCTTTGCCTGTACCTTCCTGCAAAATAAATACATGTAGGTAAGTATAGGAGTTTCAGGAGGCATCAGTTTATCTGTTGCAGGTTTCAACAGAGGAAATTCAAACTGGATGTAATGGAAAAAAGTATTCCTGGGGAGAATGGTGAAGCATGGTACAGATTGCGTGAAGAGGCTGTGACATACCCATGCTTGGAAATTTTTTAAATCGAGTGGGATGAGACCTGGAGCAATTTGATCTGGCTGCAGTTAGCTCAGCTTGGAGTTAGGGGTTAAAATAGATGACCCTCGAGCATCACTTTCAACCTCAGTTATTAGGCTATCTACCATTCCACTGAAGAGTGTAGTCTAGGAATGCAGGATGGGGAACTATTTATGCAGGCAATCAGTAGAAAGATGGCTGTAGAACCGGGGCAGCCCTGCTTCATGCTGTGGTGTGGGAATCAGGAAATTGTAATTTTTTGTAATTTTTTATTCCACATATAGTTTGTGGAATCTTTTTTTTTTTTTAAAGAAGAAAAAAAATCTATTTCTCAAATCGTGCACTGTGACAGCAGTGTCTTTCTGGTGTTTATTACAAAATGCCAAATCAATTTGTGATGGAAAAGGGAGTGGAGCCACAGGTGGCCTAAGAAGGGAAACCCATGTGTGGAGGGGTCAAACAGAGTTCATAACTATATTTATTATATATCATAACTGTGTTGCTTTTATTTTTAATAAAGTTTGGTGCTAATATATCTACTTCAGTAATAAAAACAAAATGTCAGTAAGGGCAAGAATTCTCATCTGATATGAAGAGTGTTTAAACAAAAAAGTAGGATTATGTAGGAAATGGGAATCTGGAAGCAATAGAACTCATATTTAATGCTCTGAAACATGCCTCAGAAAAACATTATTGTCTTAAGCCAGCTGCAGTATTAATTAATTCAAATACTGACTTAGCAGGGGGTTGCTTGCAGCTTCTTTTCATCTGGCACATGAACTGCCCCAGGTGGTGCCCACTTTCCTGTGCTTAGGAAGGGGGGCAAAATAATATTTCTTTTTTCCTTCTGCTCATACAGATCCACATCCAGAGAACTGAAGGGTGTGACCACATGACCTGTTCACAGTGTAACACTAATTTCTGTTACCGTTGTGGGGAGAGATACCGCCAGCTCCGCTTCTTTGGAGATCACACGTCAAACCTCAGTATCTTTGGATGCAAATACCGCTACCTCCCCGAGAGACCACATTTAAGGAGATTAGTGCGAGGCTCTGTCTGTGGTGAGTGGATTAATGTACCTTGTGGAGAGCTGCATAATGAAGTGATTAGGGGGATAGGACAATTAGAGTTAAAACTAGTGGTTTAAAATATTGGATGGGCACCTTGTTTTTCAGTTATTCAATAGGTGGCTTATTAAGTGTATTTAAATATATGGCATTTGCCCTCCCTTTTTAGATGGACTGTGTACAACTAAGTATTATGTCCTCTGCAGATAGCTTGTTTCTTAATTTTTTTAGTAATACATAAGCAAACTGGAAAAGTGCTGTCAATATGCATGTTGCTGGCTGTGTTCATTATTCTTAAGGTATATTGGAGAAATGGATCAGAGGAGGAACCTTATTTAAATTAACCTCGGTGTAAGACTGTCTGAATAAAGTGCTCTTTGGATTTGAACCTGATCTGAGTGGAAAAACTCAGGTTTTCCAATATAAATAGGAGGACACTGTTGTAACTGTTAGCTTTAGTTCAGATAAAATCCAGCTTGAAACAAAATACAACTTATATACATTAATTTTGCTCACAAAAGTATGATGCCAAAAATGTATTTTTATTAAACAAAAAGGCACTCATAATTTGCTTTTGAGCCAGATACATAGATGTCTCAGCCTATAGAAGCACAAGATATTAAAGTAGACTATTACATTGTGTGGTGTCTTACCTATATGTCAAGCTCAGTCATTGTAGTGAGTTTACAGCATGTAAGGTGGCCTATAATGTTACAGGAAATGGATGTATTAAGTGCCAAAAACTGGGAACCTATTAAGGAAAATAGAACTTTTTGTACTTTGAATTAAGGCATAAAAATTGGAAATGACTTGTAGCTCACCTAGGATGAGGAAATGCTCTGAGCTTGATCATAGAGGTAAAGGCAAGAGATGGAACATGTGGGAAAAAGCAGACCTGAGGTGAAAAAACTAATCCTGAGCCAGACACGTTCCAGTAAGGAAACTAGGTGGTTTTCAGAGTAACATAAGAATTGACACACAAACTCAAAACTTGGTAATAAAAATGCCAACCTTGCTGCGCTGCAAAGATGTGGGAGATTCGCAAACCTGGACTGCTTGTTCAGCAAGCGACAATGTGTCATCCAAGCCCATTAGTTTGACCTCAGGAGTTTGCAAGGCTTTGTTAACAAACTTTGAGAGAGGTGATTTAAAGATACAGAAATAACTAGAAAGGGGATGAAAATTGAAAATGATACATACTCTGATACATTTTGTAGAGATAAATTCCAACACACGAGAAGATCTAGTCTAGATTAAAGACAGTGATGGCATTAGGGCACATGAATATAAGCGTTCATTAATAAATTTAGGCTTAAACTTCAAGAACTGTTTCAAAGCACTAAGTAAGATTTCAGAAGAGTTTTTAGTAATAGCCATAATGGCAAACAATGTAAGCTGTGTTTAAATAGATCTTGTTATATTTGGTGTAATTAGTCTCTGCTGTAGCACCAGATTGTACTCTGAGACATTACCAAGTCATTGCTGCTCAGATGCAGAATCATGGGTAACCTTATTAGAATCATAGAAATAGGGACCTTTAAAAGCCACCTGCAATGAGCAGGGACGTCTTCAACTAAATCAGGTTACTCTGAGCTCTGTTCAGCCTGGCCTTGGATATTAAAGCTTCATGGTAAATATGTTTATGCTCATATTTACAAGATCACACATGGAGAAGGTATAAGATATTTTTATTTTCATCTCCTATTTGCAAGTGTACTTGTGGTTTGCATTGATTAATAAACCAAGAAGGATTAGCAAAGCTCAAAGCCTCAGATTGCAGTTCTCATAGGGGTTTCTGTTCTTGATCCTGATACACTTTATGAATAACTACCAAAATACTCCAGAGACCTAACAGAACTCACGTGTGAAAATAAAAAATTTAAATCTTCAAAAATTTGCATCAGATTTGAATTTGGGAATTGAGCTCACAGCTCTTCTTCCATTACAGTAGATTTTGGCTATGACTTGCACGTGTGAGCCAGTCTAGGTTTTTGTACTTTTTTCCACACAAGTATACCTGTGGGTTTTCACATCTGTTTTTAAAAAGGCATCATACTGCTGTAAGATTGTACCTCCTGACTTTTTTCCTGACCTTTTGAAGATGATATAATCCTAAACTGACACAGTTTAAGTTTGTGGATTTTGCCGTTTTCAGTGCTGGAAATTTGCTAGGATCATCTGTCTTTGTAAAACAGAATTCAACAGAATTGATCTGTGGCTGTTAATTGGGCTTGTATAAAGATCAGCCTGGAGAGTCTGTCCCCAGCAATGGTCAGTTAGAAATAATTGACTCCCTGTTTGTTTCCAGTAATCATTGCTTTAGACGCTTCCTTAGTTAAGGTTCGGATCTGAACCTTTGCTTTATAACTATCAGTGGATGGACCCTTCACTAGTTTTAACAGTTTTTAAATTTCAGCTTACACAGCATTTCTGGTAGAGGCTCTAGGATTTCACTGTGTGTCATGTGGAGAAAATCCTGGTGTTTTTTTATTGATTCCTGATAATTTCATTGGCTACTTCTGTTATCATGAAATTGAGTAAATAATAATAGCTTGCTGACCTTTTCATATCTTTCTTTTATGGACCCTCCATCAGATTCTACTTTGTCATATTTGATATTATTTTGTGTTTTGTGTTTTATGTGTTAAGCCAAAGCTTACTAGTCTTAATCATTTAAGATCAAATTTAAAACCCAGAAAAGTTGAATTCCAGTTAGGGATCACAGCCAGGCTCAGGGAGGTCCCAGTAGCTAGAACTGTAAATGTAAATCTGTAAATACTTCATCAGGCAAGAGAGGAGCACTATCATCAGTAGGTGTTACTGTACAAGCCTGGGTTTTGATTCAGTTCTGAAAGTCAGCAGAAGAAGAGATGGTAGCAGAGAGGCCATTAAAAGCATAGCCTCTGCATTTTAGTAACATGTAGTAAGAAGCAAAGGTTGGATTTCCTGTAGAAAAGTGCCTCTGCTAGTTAGCTAAGTAGTGGAAATTAAAGAAATGTTATCTTGGCTATCTGTGGGAGACTGGTGAGGTGTTGCTAGATATGTGCAGGTTTTGTATGACTTCTTCTACTTTATTGCTATGGAGAAGGAATACTTAAGTAAATATGATTCTGTAACCATGTGCAGTTGAGGGTTTTTTGGGTTGTTTCTAAAATCTGGCTAGGTGGAGTGTGTAGAAAGAACACAGTGTGGCAGGCTGGCATGCTGGCATGGTTTCTGTTGAGAAGCAAGTGCATACAGTCACAAACTGCTCTGCAGTAAAAATAAGGGAAAAGTATTTATGGCAACATAAATTTAAATGTACTTTTCTTCATAAACCAACTGTTATGTAAAGGTGATAGTAATCATGGGAAGAAGAAAATCTGAGAGCAGAAGTGATCTCTGACATTTCTCTCCCTTCTTTAGCCAGCATGGTTCTTAGAGAAATTGTCCTGGGACCAGTACAGTCAAGTGAAATTGTTTTTATTCTTCCATCCCAGCAGACTGAGATGTCATTCTCATTATAATTGGCTAAATTGTTGAAGGCAGAATGTTTCGTTTTAACTGGAGTCAGTGATGAGTTATACAGGAAGGAAAAGGGCGTTCAGCTGTCTGAAGTGTACTTAAGATGCCACTGGAATACCACCTGGATTCAGTTGATGAATTGTATTCAAAATCAGTTGCTAGGTACTTCATAGATCTGTAACAAGATACTACATGTAATGAAACTATTAAAGCAAATGAATTTTTTTTGCATGGTAACCACCATTTCAGATAGGATTCTGAAAGCAGGATGTTGTCAGATCTGACTGACATGTACTCCTGTCCCAAACAGAGCACAAGGTTCACTTCATGTAAGCATGGCTTTGAGCCTCGCAGAAGGCAGCATGCAATTTTGTGATCCAACCTTCGTTAGCAACTTCATATTTTAGTTGGTCTGACTTGTAAGAAGTTGTCTCTATACCCTTGATAAGACTCTTTAAAAACAAATGCAGACTTTTATTAGAACTTAATGTCTACATAGATACTGCTGTTTTGATTTGTAAGTAGATGCTTTTATTGTCTCTGCTTAAACAATAATGATATTTAGACTTAAAAGACAAAATTTAATATTTCTCATATGCTAGTGATTAAATTTGTTTTCTAAAACTAGTTCATTAATTTTTTACGTGGCAAAGAATTCTCTAAGGGTATATCGGGGTTTGTATATATTACCCTAAAACCTGTAACTAAGCCCAAAGTTATGCAAGGGAAAAGTACTCCCTCATGTTTCCTGAAATACTTCGTTATTTTGCAGAAGAACATGATTCTCTGTTCCACAAATAAGGCAACCCCTCGGAGACACCTGCAAATAGAGTTATTATACTACCACAAATGTCTACATCTTCATGCTGTGCCACTCGGTAGAGAAACTGTTTACCATTTATTTGAGTGCAATTGTAAAAAGGTTCTGTTTCAATCCCTTCTTGTTAAGTTACTCTTAAAAACTAGCTTTAGACAACAGCAAACTGGCTGTCATAACCTACTGCTGAGATCACCACATGGGCTAATGACCCAAAATTTTATTCAGCTCTGAGGCAGGTGTTACATTTGCTCTCTGTGCTATCAGTCTCAGAGCTAGTGCCTGCAGCAAACATCCTTAGTCTCAGTGACATTTCTTGGTGTGTCATGATTTCCTCTATGATTAAGAGCCTCATGATCCTTCGCGCTATGACAAACGATGTTTGTCAAACTGGAATTGGATATAAAGTAGTTTGTAATTCTGAGATGTAAAATTGAGCATTTTGTAATTGTTTCATACAATGCTGATAAAAATTATTGGAGCAAATATCAGCATACCTGCTGCTTTGCTAGTGATTGCTGCTGTTTGTACTCTTCCTGATGGCAACATTTGCAAGCCTTGTTCACCTTGTGTTGTTTAATTGTAGTTTACAAAGGTAAAGAAATATTAAGGATTTAAATGTAATAGATATGTAAGGAGAAAAAGTATTTCGTTTTGAAATTTAGTCTTTAGAAATAATGCATTGATAACCAAAAGAAGATATGGTCTTATGGTGATGAAAAGTCATTTTATTCTATAAAATCTTGGAACTACACAATACTCATAACTCATATTCACAGGCAGAAGGAAAGACACTACTCATGCTTTATTTCAGCTCTGAGTTTGTCAAATGTAAGTGAACGAGTTTTCGAATTAGCTTAGGGACTGTTCTTTGTGTCTCAAAAGAAGTTATTCCAATCAAAGGCTAGCTTAGCCCTTTCCATAGACTCTGTTTCTGCATATTCAGTCACTAGCTCAGTGATTCAAGTTCTTAATAATTTTGGTACCAAACATCATAATTTTCTAGCATTCTAATTACATGGCTATTAATGAAGTAAGGAGTTCATACCTTAAACCTTAAATCTTTTATGAGCTTTACTTGAAATTGTTGAAGGCTCTGGTAATGTTTTAAAATGGTTTTCATTTCTTATTTTTGGACCTTTCTTGAGGTTTTCCATCACTTTACATTCATTCTTCTGTCTACACTTGAATAATGTATTTGACAAGTTCTGTGTGTGTAGAACACAGTGCAGTGGAGTCCCAAGAAGGTATGCCATTAGGATGCCTAGCAACTAGAGTAATACAAATATTAGCCAGGTTTTTTTCTTCTAGGAATTAGTGTTTTCCACCCACAACACTCCTATGAAATTTAAAAGCTATCAAAACAGAGCAAGAAAAGGGCCAGTTCATTTAATTGCTGTAAATATTTCCAAAATATCTCATTTTTCCTTCAGTGCTCAAATTAGTGTTTCAGGTTATGGAAAAGTTTACATCATTATTGAATGAAGTAATCCATTTACTGCAATCTGATATGAGTGACTTGAGAGAGGGAAGGGCAGGGAAGAGAGAGGTAACAAACTCAGTTTTTCTCCCATTCTTCAGGTGATCTTTCAAACACATAGAGAACTTTCAACTTAGAGAATTGCAAAATTTCAAGTCCCTGATAAGACTGCTGGTATATCAGTAAAAGTGCTTGCCCTCCTGCATTTTTCAAACAGCTCAGATAAGTGATGTCTTTGACCCAACTGCTCAGCCTGCAGAGCCAGGGAGATTCTTCCGTTGAAAGTGCGCAATGCAAGGAAGATAAGTTGGGTTCTGGTTCAGTTTCAAATTCACCGTTTCAGCAAGACCCCTGCCTTCACTCTGCAAATTTTTACAGATGAACTCACCAGAAATAAAGAATATGAGCATGCTTTATTTGTTCTTGGTCTTATACTCTAGCCAGTATGCTGCTCAACATCGCTGTCCTACTCATGTAAGAGCCACAACATATCCTTATAAACGTAGATCCAAAATAGACTTGGCTGTGGTTTGACTTAGACCTTAATCACAGCTGTACACGAGCACTTCCCTGTAGCCTTTTAAAGCGAGCAGAAGCGTATTTAGAGGCGATGGTCTCATCGCCTTGAGCTAACCTAAACTTTCCAAGATGCTAGTTTGCTTGGCATCTTTCCAGGCTGGTTGCTGTGCAGTAGGATTCCAGAGAAGCCAAATTACAGTAGCTTTATAGCTCTCACGTTCCTGTCGATGCTTGAGAGATTTCAGAATGGAAACAGAAATAAATGCAAGCTGTTAATGTATGAAATAAGCTGTGCTCAGAGAGTTGTGGTGGGTGAAGAGGGCAGAGAGAACTGTGTGCAGGGAGCTGACTCTGTGGTGATAGCTCCTGGCTGAATATGTAGGATGAAATTACAAATAGGAATCCTATTTGTAGAGGTAAATGATTTTAAAAATAATAGATAAAAATATTTTTCTGATATTGTTGGAAAGGAAAAAATAAAAATTCCTTCTTTGAACTGTTTCATGAATTTTGCATTTCAGCTGGAAAACTACTCATTACACCCCTAATATTGGTTCTGGGACTGGCACTGGGAGCCGTAGCTGTTGTAATAGGTAAGAGTTACATATGTGAATGAATCTAATCCTGATTATGCAGTGACTTTCTCTGACATCTCAATATTTTCATTTCAGACATAGAGACAGAGTACAGATTTCACAGATACATTTTTAGTATTTTATACATGACTTTTTTCTAAAAAACTTGTCTCTGGGATCTTCTTTTTTTCTTTTTATGCTTATTAGCTTTATTTTTGTTTCCATATTTTTTTTTCCAGTCCAGCATCTTTAACTGGTGTAAATAAACTAGTAAAACCTCCAGAGTAACTTAAATGTAATCCTGGGGGCTGACTAACTTGGACCCAGCCTTTAATCACCCCCTTGAATCACAATTTTAAGATCTTGGCCATGTGTATGACAAGATTTTTGGGGAACTAAGGCCTAGTCTCAAGAGCTCACCAGCTTGAAGATGCAACATCAACAAAGCAGCCAATTGAGATGAGTCAGTCTCAAAATATGATCCAGTGCAAAGGCTGCCAAATGGTATTCCATCCCAAAAACTGGTACTGTGAACTCATTTGATTACAGTATCAAAGCCCTGTTAATGTGGTTGTATTAACGTGGGGACAGATATTTTAGCAAAGCTGCTCTTTGCCTGGCTTAGTTGAGTTTTCCCCGCAGAAAGGAGATTAGTTGTGACAATAAGGTATAATTTTGCTCATGTGAGTGCATATCCACTCTTCATGTTGGCAGCAATATGTCATTCAGGGATCATGCTGCTTCACAGCTCTTCATCAAACTGCTCACTCCACTGAAAATTTGCAGTGTGTGCCCAGCCCTGAGGTATATTGGGATGTGACTCCTTTATTTTCATATAATAAAGCCAAAATACACTAGGATAGTTATGTTAATAAGGTTGCAAATAACCAATCAACCTATACCTAAAATACTATTACAGCTTTTCTAGACTACATCTGGCCAAATAAGGAATATTAATGTTAATTTCTGTATTTAGACCAACTATCTTTGCTGAAGAGAGTGAGTGATGTCTATCTTAAATATTTATTCAATAGCATTTTTATGCCAAAATTATAAACAATAAAGACTCCTTAATGCCAGTAAAGCTTATTTTGGTCTGCAGTCTGGTATAATCTATGGTGGGGAAAAAAACACTTTTTTTTTTATATGCTAAAAATTAAGAGGGTTTTGCAGTAATACAGTAACAATATTTACAGTAATAATCAGAATGCCATTGAAGTCCCATCCTAGGCTTGGCTGGATAAGATACAATCAATGGCAGCAGTATGAGCAGTTCCAAAAACATTGATTATTGATAGAAAAGTTTTGGTTTTGAGGTAATTACAGCAATATTTGCTGCCAACCACTATTAAAGTTATCTCAGTTACATAGCTGAAAACTATACTGCACCATTTACAGGGCTATTGAGCAAAGCAAGAACCCTGTGATTGTAGTAGTCTTTTGTTCTATGTTGTTACTGTAGTGGTGTCTGAAAAGAAAAATCTTTGGCCATTTCGGTCAGCTGGTGGCAAGAGAAGGGGGAAGATGCTTCTCATTTGGGTTTGAGAGACTACAAACTATTTTTCACCTGAATAAATGTGATATATTTATTTATTTTTGTTTTTACAGCTTTCTTTCTCTCAAGAGTTGTAAGAATAAATAGTTCCCTGTCCAAGCAAGGATAAACACTTGGTATTATTCAAGTATAAACATTTGGTATTCCTTCACAGTAGATGAGGAAGTTTGTAAAAATAAATAAAATGTAAAACTATAATGTGCTGTCTCTATTGCATGTGAATCTAATTGAAAACTAGTTTAGTTACATCAGCTTTGAATTTAGATCTAAGAATTTCCAGAGTGCTTTGAAAAGTTTTATGTTTGTACCTTACACCAGACAGCATGGTTCAGAAATTAATTTGTCAGAGATGAGTGTAGGGTTAGCAGGAATTTGTTGTAAAGGGAAGAATAAGTGTAGCTTAACTCATTATCAAAGACACTGTTTGTTGCAGGCTAGTATTTTTTTCTGCTTGTCCAAATGCCTGGTCTAAAGTCTCCTGAGATGTGAAAAACTCCATCTGGATAGGTATATCGAAAGAACACAATACATGCACAAAGGATTGCATTTAATTATGTTTCTTTTCATGTTTCCTTCTTTTGGCAGGTTTATTTGTGTTTCCTATCTATTGCCTTTGTAAAAAGCAGAGGAAAAGGTCACGGACAGGTATGCCCTGGTGAGGATGGACATTACTCGCCTGAACTGAGCTGGTCCTGCAAGGGCTATCCGTGTTTTGTGCAACAGAGCAATACCTTGCTGGTTACAGCATCAAAGCCACCGCCCTGGAAGAAGAATGGGGGCTCTCCTGCCATCTTCCCTCAGCTGAAAACACTACTGCAGACCAGAAAGCCTCTTTGCTCTGGTGCACTCTCAACAAGATGGGCCCCCTGACTGCTGCTTTTTAAATGTTTTTGGTTTTGTTTTTTTTTAGTTATTACTTTGGAGGGGTTTTTTTGAGTCTAAGTTTCTGAACCAGACAATCCAAGTCTCTATTGTAGCCACAATTCTACTACCGATTTGGCCTGTGAAGAAAGAATTTAACTGCTAACATGTGCTCGTTTAACTTCAGTGTCAGCCTTTAAGGGGGAAATGCTTAGAAGTGTTTGGACTCTTACTGTATACTGAGCATACTACTTTTGGTATTAAAAACTACTTCTGTAAATAACTTCCATCACACAGCATTCTGTTCAGCATACCAAAACCCCATCACATGCCAGAGCACGACAGCTGGTTATCTTCTGAGTCCTCCTGCTAGTGGAGCGCACATTGCCACCGCCAGACTGCAGTGCCTCAGAGGGAAATACCCTTAGTACTGAAGCGCCGTGATATTTAAGAATGTGGTGATTGGTTTCACTTCAGTAAATTATTTATGGCAGTCTATTAATATTAATGGCAGGGGGTGTGACAAGATTTGTTACAACAGGACTTCATTTTTAAATTCTCGCAGTACAGAAAAGATTTGAGGGGTTTAGATAACAAGATGTGTCAGTGACCTAATCTGTCCCAAGATGTCCCTGAAGTGTGTTTGCAGGGAAGCTGGAAGCCTGCTCTTTTATTCTGACTTGGAATATGATACACATGCTACACACTACCTGTGTGAAGATTGACTTGATGAAATTTTATAACCTAAATAGCACATTTTGTTTGTTTGTTCCTTTGAGTAGGCTACTACTATGTAAGTCTTGGAGTAGCCACTGATGTCTCATGAGGAAAATCTGTGAATCCAGGGTAAGGGGAGTAATCATAAATTCTTAGGAGACCACTTCATTCTTACTTTCTGCTTCCAGTGTTGCTCTTCCTGGTGCATGACAGTTCTGAAGAGAATAGCTCTCTTTGCTCTTTTTTTCTTAAGTTCCACTGTTTGCTACCAAACCTCTTTCTCAGTGCATCACCACAACAGCAATGTAATTCAGCAAAAGGAATCAGCTACTGAGAATTTTTACACCTTTAATTTTAATCCAAATTTATCATACAAATATAACTCTAAAAACTAGAATAAATTTTGTTTAGGCAGAACATTGAAACAATAAAGAAAGGAACTGAATAAGAAAAATATCTACTTTATACTGTAAAAATACAAGCTAATCTTAAAAAAGATTGGATTTGTACTGTGAAGGTACTCTTTTTCAGTGTGTGTGTGTTTGAAGACATATTTATATATATGTTTGTGTATGTATGGGGAAAGGGGAAGCAGGAAGATGGGAAACGTCCTTAAAGTCTACAGACTTCAAAATTTAGGCTTGCAAATAATGTATCATTAAGAGGATGTACTTTGTACCACTTTCTTTGAAAATTGTTGTTAAATCTGAATCTAGTTGTAATTTTTAAGCAAATAGTATTCTGCCCCACCAACATAATACTGTTATAAGATACTCACTTTGACTTCGAAGCCTCAGTGGAAGAAGCTGATGACTTCTATTTACCTGGAAACACAAATATCAGCTTACCATAGCTGGCTAGTATGCTTGTTTTCTGTCAGCTTCTGGTTTTGTTTTCTTGCATTTTTCTTTTTGAAAGTGTGTACAACCACACCATAGTAGTCAATAACTATTTAATAATTTCCATTTGAATTTAAGGGCAGGTTGACCCTGTTATCCTAACAGTAAAAATAGTACTTTTCAAAGATTTGCAAATTAAGAAGGGAAGCAATGACATTTAGAAATAAAATTCAAAGCCTATTGTCAATGCAAATCTGCCTGTTAATTAGACTTACTTTCTTCTGAGACACCAGTTTTCTATTTGTGTTCTGTCTGAAGTTGGAAGCTGCCTTAAAATTGGTCTTGGTTTTGAGTGTGTTTTCTGAGGCTATACATATCAGTTGTCTTTGGCTTACTCAGGGATTTTTATTCCTCTCTTTAAATGTCAAATAATGAAGATATTTTTGTATTATTTAGAAAAACCTTCAGACCTCAGAGAGCAAGATATATATATATATAGATAGATTTGGGTTTGCAACTAAGTCTATAACATGGTGTCAAATTATTCCACTTGAGAATATTTTAGTACTTGAGATTATCTGTAATTAACTACACAGTAGATTAATTTCCTTTCTTTTCCTGGTTCTGTCTAAATGTGTGAGATATTCTTACAGTCTTTGTAGCTGTTTTCACTCTTCCATGTTTGCCGTTTTCAGTTTTTAACTAGAGTTCAGTAAGATCTGAAACTAAGATACTAGAATAAAGAGCATAAAAAGGAAGATAATAGATCTGCACTTACTTAATATTCAGAAAGCATGTCCTTGTGGATGGAGAAAAGGAAAATACAGCTCAGCTCATATGTTATCATTTAAGCTAGGCCATTTTGATTTTATCGGAACAGATGAAATCAAAGGGAAATGGTTTTTCATTTTCTATACAGAGCAAAAAGAGACATCTTTGACCTTGTAAAGATGAGTGAGTCTGATTGTGCTTTTTCTGTAGGCAAAAAAAAAAGGAATTACAATAATCTTTGCTTTTCTACAGAACAGGATAAACCTTCAAGAGCCAGGCAGAATAGGGATATGGAAGTCTTTTTCCATCAGTATAAAAATATTCCCACTTGAAAAGTACATAAATACATTTTTTATCAATATTATATAATATAACCTACTAAAGCATGAGAAGTAGCTCAGTACAAAGCTTCATTTGGTTAAACATTAGCCTTTAAACAACTCATCACAGCAAATCTTATAGATATCAAAGCAATGTCATTTGTTTTAAAAGCATGTCACTTAATTTATTCATTTGAAAGAAATGGAATGAACTTTATAAGGAAATTCAAGGATGTTTTTATTACGTGTGTTGTTTTTTGTAACTACTCTAAAGAAACCATCAGGCTGTTCTACTCCATCTTTATTAGCAGAAAACTTCATCAGGCAGCTAGATTAACCTGCTAAGGCAGATTTCACACTACTGTATGCTGATCATCACTGGTCATTGTGTTTGCTTTCACCACAGTTAATATTTAAAATTATTTATCCTTGTGCAAAGTTGTTGCTCATCAGTACCTGTGTTCAGACTAGGAATTTTTTGAGTCTATTCTACACTAGCCTTCTTTTTCAAGCTTGCCTGGGGTGGATTTGCCCAAGCTCAGCCCTGCTTGCAGGCGTGCAGTCAGAGCTGGGGCCCTGCCTGTGGTACCATGGCTTTGTGCACCCATCCTGCTCCTGCTGGGAGGGCTGGCTGGACACGCCACCCCGCAGGGGCCACTCTCCCTTTCTCCACTATGCAGAATTT
Source organism: Corvus brachyrhynchos (assembly GCF_000691975.1). Taxonomy (NCBI): domain Eukaryota; kingdom Metazoa; phylum Chordata; class Aves; order Passeriformes; family Corvidae; genus Corvus; species Corvus brachyrhynchos. Next base: position 14,467,729 of record NW_008239110.1, read on the forward strand.
AGTTGTGTTTCATTAATGGGGTTGAGTTCCAGGGCTACTCAGCCATGTCAGCAGCAGGATCATGCTGAGTCCTGTGGGACTGTTAGGTATATGTGCAGAATATATCCAGGAGCTTGTGACTGGAAAATAATTGTGCTTTTCCTTGTGTCGGTCTATTAGCTAGTGAGAGTAATAAGCTGAGTGGAAATACAAGCAAGAGGCAGAAAAGCAATTCTCCTAGTAGCCTTGTGCTGAGCTTGACCCATCAGGTTTAGTTCTGTACAAAAAAGTCAGTGAGTCTTCATTTTCCACCACCTCTGTAATAAACAGTATGTTCATACCTGTTCAGTGTCTTTAAAGTACAGTGCACTTCGAGTGATCTGTTATCTTCCTTTGAGGCAGTGCAAATGTGTAAGGGAAGATTTTGTTTGGTTTTGATGTTACTAATGCTGACTTCATAACTCTTCCTGGTGTGTTAGGGGTTTTTGTAATTTACACCTATTTATTCATTATAAAAGTTTTACTTTATTAAAAAATATTAATTTGCAGGGTCTATTGCCAATTTTAACTAGAAAGCATTTTGGATCACCATCAGGTATTCTTTTTAGCCAAGAGGCTTTTTGCTCTTCCAAAGACTGTCACAGCTTGTGTGATGTTAAATGGTATGTAGGTGGGGCAGTAATTCTCCCAGAGGATACAAATTCACTGGTGATGGAATGGTTTCTAATGCCAGTTAGATCTGAGAAACTGTTTAATATTCAATGGCCAAATAGTTTGCTGTGCAGACTCTTGGTTGGTTTGCTAGCTCTTTTAATTTAGTTGTGGTATTTTGTTTCTTGAGCAAACCTTACATCATAATTTTTGGTATGCTAATTGTGCAGGTTCAAGTTGTGGATAAGAACCATGGATTGCTGTTACTGTTATAATCTATATTAGATCACTGCTGATGGAAAGAATCCTACATGAGGAAAATATTGGATAATTTTTTACTTTCTTTTCATTTTTAAACCTTATAGTTGCAGTAAGCTTCATTTCTGACATCAGTCACAGCCCAATTAAACCAGAGAAAACTATTTTTATGTCAGTGTGGAATTTGGTCACAAATACTTTGATGAAAACATCTGAAAGCGTGTTGATAGCCATTGAAAACCTGGTTCACTTCCTAAGAAGTGCAAACTACTATGGAGCCACTCTTCCCATTCACACAATGATGCCAATGTGTTTAGTAAGTGCAGGAGAGGGAAGGAGTTGGGAAGATTTTCCAAACAGTGTTCTCATTAGAGCAGATTGTCAGGAGAAGGGATACTAGCTTTTAATATAATAAAGAAACCTTAATGTTTTGAAATCAGTAATAAAATTAGAAGCAACACCCAAAGACAGGGTTAAATAACATTTCTTCAAATCCTGCTTTCTTCAGTGTAACAAATAGCAGCACACTGTAAGAATTGGAATTGCAGCTGCTCAGTATTCTTAGGACTTAACACATAAACTTGAGGATACGCAACATCTAAAAAGTTATGTTGCTGATCTGTTTGGTAGTTTAGCTTGCTGCTGTTTCATGAAAAAGCAGCTGAGCCTTGATTTGATTGAACACAAGTGGTGTTTTCACTGGTGTTACAGCTTGAGCGGTACCCCAAAACATTTTTGTAATAAAACTAACAAATGCAGTTGCTTGCAGACTGAATCTTCCTAGCTGATTCTTCGTCACCTTTCTGTGCATAAGAGTTCAGGATCCCTATGTTCTCTCTGCAGTAAGGAATAGACTGTACACATTAGGCAATTAATCACTGATGCTTCTCTTCTCTTGGCCTAATAGTGAATTGCCATACGGTAGGGAAATGAAAACTGATCTTAGAGTGCATGCTCTGATTTCAAAGATAAAAATGTGTAATAAGATTCATTTACTCCATAGCAAAATAATAAATACATACATTTTGAAACACAATTCCAGCTGTTTATTTATAAAACTGTTTAAAACAATAGTTACAGTAGTGATGCATTTATTAAAATATGCATATTGTGCAAAAGAAGACTTTTTTTGGTGCTTATTTGGCTTATCAAAACATGAAAAATTAATCTGAACTGTTTTGGATGGATCAAAGTGAGAAGAGAAGCTTACTGTGTAAAAATATTTGTTTAGCATAAACATGAATTTTGCACATATCTTAAACACAGTTGCATGCCAACCCCATTCAGTGTTCACCTTGTTGAAAATTTGTCAGACTGAAAACAGTATTTTTGAAATTTTTAACTTACTGTTACTGAGCATGATGTTACTAACACAACGCCACGTTTACCTCATTTTTAGAAGGAAATATAGTTACAGAATCCAGAGAAGCTGTTCAGGTATTTTAAACCTGTCCTGTAAAACTTCTGATGCAGTCAGAAAACATCTTGCTTTATGCAAGCTCTGGATGAGCAGATGGATTCAGTCTTTAGTCATGGACCATGTTTTTGCATTAAAAAATGCACTCTTAAGAGTTTTTCATATCAATTTGCATCCTGCTGCTTTGTGTCCAGAAATCGCAAGGACAGGGGTAGATTTACATTTCACTGTTTACCATCTCAAAATGTTTACCATGTTTCCATTCTTACACACTTTGTTTGCAATGCTCTCCTTTTCCTTCTAAATTTCATAATTTGAAACTGACTTGTGAAAATGGCTGAAGATCAAATTGGACCTGTAAAATGTGATCTCATAAGTTGCTTCATTAATGCTTTGCTGAGCTATAAGCAAAAGATTAATTTTGTTGTATTTACATTACTTAAAAGCAAGGTGCTGAAATCTATTTTTCTTCAGAGCTTTTAATTTTGCATTTTTTAAAATGTACTTAAACAGCACAGTCATCTTTGTTACATAACTAACCATCTGAGTACAAAATAACATTTTAGGCTATTTGTTAATTCTTGTCACTATGGTAGAAATGAGAATAGTGCTGAAAAAAAGAAATAATTATCTCCGAGGAGCACGTCCAAGCTGAGCTTAATTCCATTACAGTTCAATGAGAAGTCTTCCCTTGCCCCCATCGCTTCTTTTGTGTATTTTAGGGTGAAGAGTTCCCTTTAAAATAGGTTTAATTGGAACGGCAAGGGGTGAGGGTAGTGAGACAACAGATCACATCCTTTTTAGTGTACAGGCTTCTGGCACAGCTGGGGTGCTGGCCAAAACACTGTGGATTCATTAAGAAAGCAATTTCTAGTTCTGCGTTTGGGTAACAGACAAGCTAGATGCATCAGCGATTGGAACTTCTTGTAGTATATTTATGGGATGAACTAAGAAGCTATAAAAACTGGAGGAAGGCAATGCCCATGAAATCAACACTTGAATTCCAGTATTTAATGTGTTTTGTATAATGAGGAATTTTAAATGTGTAAGTGCCTTATTGTGTGAAACAAATGGAAGGTGTTCATATCCCTCAATAGAGCGATATGGGAATTCCTGTTCTGTGGACTCCTACAGTCACATTAAGCCAAAGTAATGAGTATTGGTTTGCTCAGAAAGTTGACAAATGTTAGTGAAGAGGTTAGCCTATTATAAAAGTAATCTAGCATGCTTATTTTAATTCTGATAATCTCATTTCTTAGGTTTCTTTAACTTGCTCTTTGGCCCCATCCCTCCCCTGACTCCTGTCTTCCTTCAGACTTCTGCAGAAATGCATCTTAAGTTGTTAGAGTAAGTTGGCTCCTCCAACATAAGAAGTCGTGAGTTTTCAGCCACTGAAAGAAATGCAACCTTTTGGAGAAGAGAATTCAGCCAAAGTTCAGTTCGACCACAGCCTGTTGTGGGTGTGCCTGCCAACTCGGGGGCTCACACATGCCTTGTTCACACTAATTCCTGGAGATGGAGGCACCACGGAATATGGCACATGGAGGTGCACTGTAACTAGGCTGGGACTAAAAACAGGTTGAGAGCGTTTCAGTGTTATCCAGCTGGAACTAACATATTCTGTTAATACAAGTTGGTAACTCCTCTGGGGTGGTATCTGGGTGAACTAAACCATCAATCGAGACGATGGCGCAGCTCTGGGATCTCTGCCCAGCCCTTCACTGCAGGGTGGGAAGTGTGATTTGAAAAAGTATTACTCATGTTGCCGTCTTCTGATAGCTTCAAAATGGGTGTTGTGGGATTTATTTCTCCTTACTTCCTTTTCCAGAAAACAGTGGAATTTTGCCCTTTATCTTCTAGATTTACTAAAGGACCTGTTTGTTCTTACTAACATTGATACGACTATTGTCACTCTATAATTGAAGTCAGGATTAAGCTACTGTTCTAAAATTACCTTGAATTTCATGAGCTTATGGTAGCAGTTATCTGTCAAAAAACAATGAAGTATAAAAGGTAATTATCAGAAGGAAATTGAGTTAATGGGGGGTAAGAAGAAAAATGGTGCTTAGAAGGTCTATTTATTATAGATTCATTATCATAAAATGCTTTTACTATGTTCAATTTCCTCCACTGAGAATTTGTAAAGGAAAGAAGGAGAAATGAAGATAAGAAGAGTATTCCTTTGAACCTTTTCCTGAGATTCTTGATTTTTTCAGAACTGTGGGAGGGGCTTTTTTCCCCACCCTGGAGTTATGAATTGGTAATATAGCTGTCACAGTGTTACTGTTAACACTACTGTGACTGTTTAGTCAGGATTCAGCTTGCTTGTTTGAAGGTTTTTGGTGGTAGGGAATTTGATTTAGAGCCATACTGCAATAAAATTGTAAGTGAATTATCACTCTTACATACCTTAATGATTTCTATTTCAGCATTATCTCAAATTTTTAGGCATTAAACATTTGGTCCTTCTATAATCCATTGAATAGAAGATGCCATCAAAAGACTCCTTCAACCTTATGAGTTACTGTTTATTTTTACAAGTTATTTCTTTAAATGCATTTTTTCTCTCCTAGAACCAGCAGACACAACCAAAATGCCGATAAAATTTCCCCATTGTCTTTGTCTTGCATTTAGCTGATTCTATATTTTCTGTTGCGTAGTATTGCAACAATGGTCTTCATGCTGTAATAACTTGATGAAAATATTAAGTAGTCTTAGGCAATATTTTACAAATAATTCATCTTTCAAGTTGGTATTTTAAATGTATATCAATAATCACTGTTGAGTGTGCTACCCATGTGGCTGCTTTAGTTCATGTCAATGTTTTGTAAGGATTATTTCTTGCTACCCTCTTCAGAGTGCCTTTTCATTTAGGAGGTCTAGAAGATGGTTCATTGAAGTCTTCTGTTGAATCTACCATAATAATGTCTGATCTTTAAACTTGTCCTGATGAATGTATAACTAAAATCTTGTTCTTTAAAAAGCTATAGTAGACACAGGTTGTATATGCACATGTACATGCATGGATACAAGGGAAGGCGTTCTGCCAATGTTTGTCCTGCTGGACAGGACCTTTCGAAAGTAAGTGAATTTTTTAACAATTTTATTTTCAAAATGTTACCTCACTAGTATTCAGTAGTAGGTATGTCTCTGTATTGCTTCACTTTGCTAAATACAATCACGGTAGGCAGTTTAATTTTTAAAAGACTCTGCGATGAATCTGGTGTTCATATGCGACTGAATTTCATAAGACAAAACTTACGGTACTTTGTTCCCTTTAAAGGCATTCCTTTCACTTACACTGACATCCCAAGCCCCTGTAGCAACAGACTGAAAAAGTGCTTCCCCATGACAAAATGGAAGAATGTAAAGTAGCATTTGAATGGACTCCACCCATCTTAGAATCAATATTCAGAAATGGGGGCGGGGGCAGTGGATTTGATTAATTGTGGGGAGACATACATTGTAGAGTTCGTTCACTAGCACACAAGGGGTTTGACAATGTCATCTAGTAATGTCTACCTAATAAAGTTTTGAAAAAGAAAAATGAAATTGCCTGAATGTTTAACTCTTTCTTTAAGCAATTCTATGCATGAAGGATAGCTGACAATCTCCAAGGAGTCTTGCTTAAATCTGTAATACTTTTTATGATATTTATATAATCTCTAAAAAAAAATCACACCAAATAATTTAAACTTCAAAATCTTTGTGTTCTCAAACGCTGTATTACAGTCACTTCAGTCTTTAACTGCTTTAACACTGAAAATGAAAGCAGAGGTAAAAAGAAAGTTTACTGTGGTGAATATTTTAATGTAAAATACTCCCTGTCATGTGGTGTTATCTCTGGCTACTGGTTTCACTTTTAAAAGCATCTTAATATGCAACACAGAATTGTACCTTCTCGTGAAATGTTAAAATGTTAGCTTAAAATAACCAAACACAATGAGGAGAAAATTGCTGGAATCCGAATTTCCCATTCCCTTGTTACGACTACTTCCTAAAGCTCTATTGCTTTGATAGGGTTTTAGATAAAGCAGTCTGTAGCTGTAAACTTGAAATAGGTAATCCATTAATTGAAGCAGGTGCCTCTTTTCTCTGGAAAGGAACTGTGTTCAGTTTCCTTACTTGGTGAGCTGTCAATATTGATGGAATGTGTTGTCTGATGTGTTGGGGGTTTTTAAACACCATACCTAATTATGAAGTTGCACTTGCACATTCATGTACAGGCAGACAAGGTATCACCATTGCCTACATTTCATTTCTGTGGGAAATAAAGCTGAAGAAAAATTCCCTGCCGAGAAACACACAGCAAAATCTTGGAGGCCTGTGCTTGGTCCATCTGGCAGAGGACAAACCTTTCAGCCCTCTCCCCAGCCCCCTCCAAAACAGTCAAGATTTGCAACAAAATGTCAAGGACATCATACCAGAAGTTCCTTATCTGCAGGAATCGAGCCTGCAGTGTGCAGCAATGGAGGGACAGTCAGCAGGCCAAGGAAATCGATAGCCCTAGAGCTGAGACTGAAGTTAAAGGCTAACTTCTCACTTGCAATCTCAAACTGTTTGACAAAAGACAGACAGCAGAGTTTGATTATAAACATGGTATTTCCCCAGGTAAATAGGACTAATGTGCTCCACAGAGATTACAGATACAGAATTGTAATCTTTACATGCTCCCCTTCAGCTGATTGGCATGTGCTTTTGAGGGTTCTCATGATTTGCTTAGTAGTTTGGCTTGAGCAGTGAAATGAAGCTCTGTGGGGAATGTGAAATACTGAAATAGAATTATCAACCGTGTAAAGCTCTTACGCTTTTAGAAAGTCAATACAGCTTTTATGAAGGACTCTTATCAACCACAAAGCTTGTTGGCAGGTCAGCAAGTTCTGTAATTCTGTAATTCCTTGCAATAGCCTCAAATTAAACCTAGACATGGGCTAAGAAGGAGGATCTTGTGTGGACAAGGTGGGCATAGTATCAGAACATACAGATCAATTGGAGTAAATAGCTTTTGCCATGAATGCAGGATGCTGGTTGAATTCTGCAGAGATCTGTGTTTGGGCTTTGCTCTTGAATGTATTTGCAAATTATGTAAAGAAAAAGGTGAGCAGTGGGGTAATAAACAATCTTGATTTACCCAGGACTGTGGAAATGAGAGCTAGTTACACTGATCAAATAAATGGGTTTTGGGCAACAACAAAATAGAGGTAGGTTCTTTGCATGGAACGATATGACTGATGGGTATTGGTTATCATGTTTGTACCAAAGGTCTCTGAGTGATACAGGAAAGACAAAATAGTGACTAGATGGGATATGTACCAAAACAAAAGGTGAATCTTGATAAAACAATGAAAGACTAGTGAAGTCTCCTGCCAAAGGATATTGTAAGTGCTGAAGGCTGACATGAGTACTGGAGCAGTTACAGGAAAGAAAGTGATGGCAGGTCACTTAATGTATAGAATAACCTGTTTGGTTCAGCCTTTTGAGTCAAAAGTGTTTGGAAGCCTCAAGAGTAGTAGATAGTAGTATTTGTTCACAGTGTTTTGCATCCTCCCCCAGATACCTGGTTTTACTTACTGTCAGAGGAGATTTTGGTCTCCCTGAAGCATTGCTCTGTCCCAGTATTTTTAGGTCATTTTAATTCTTGCACTGGAGTTCCCTAGGTAGGGATAATGTCGTAGTGGATCCCAGCAGTGATCCAGTGAGGATGGGAGGGATATGGCCTCTTCCTTCCTACTTGACCATACAAAACACTCTCCCATGGATGAGATGCTGATAAGTAAGATAGAGGGTTGCAAAGTTGTGGTGTGTATCTGTTTCCTTTGTAGTGTACCGTTCTCACCATCAGCTAATTTTTTTCCACCTGATCTAAGCAAGGTTCTCAACCTAATTTCCACCTAGCTTTTCCTCTTACTCTCTCTTGGATGCTTTCATGATCATCACAGCCTTTCCCACGCTGTTGTCATCTTCCTTAATACTTCCCTGACTGGAATATTGTAATAATCTGAAGCTAAGCTTTGTTTTCATGATCCTGTAAGAGTGTTGTATGCATTCAAATCCATGTTCTATGCTGGCCCAGACCTCGCCTCCTTGATCAACTTGGACATAAATAAAACACTTCTCTAGAAACATTTCTTTCTAAATGAAATGCCATTTTAGGGGCCCCTTGCCCACTTTTGTCTGCCTTCTATTTCATCAGTCCCATTTTATTTTGTAAATTATTGTTTCGTTTTTGTTCTCTTTTATGCTAAAGAAATGTGGGACAGTCTCTTAAAACTCCCAGTAGGTAGGAGGAAAAGTGCAGTAATTCAAAATTAAATTACAATGCCAGTTAAGCCTGAAAAGCAGCACTGTATGATTAAACAGGACTCAGTAGAGATTCCCCTGCTGAGAATTGTATGCTTGTACACTCCTCATTTTTGAGTTTTGTTTAGCGTGTGCATGACACATCTAAGAAGTTACCTGTTAGCCTGTTTGGGGTGCTGGGTTGTGGTGTGGGGTTTTTTTTCCATGGGGTTGTTTTGGGGGTGGGGGCACCATGGGGCTAGGGTGGGTTTTTGTTTGGTTTTTGTGAAGGGATCAGTATGCACCTGCTGGCTGGTGAGGGATGGCCCTGAGGCTGAAGCCTGAGGCTGAAGCCAGCTGAGAGAGGGTTTTGATGACCCTCATGATGCTGGCTTCCCCAGCCACGCTCCCAACAGCACAGCATGGTCTGATGGATAGAGCATCATTCCAGTGCTCAGGCCTGGCACCCAGGGCATTGCTGCCTCCATCCACTGAGGGAAGAGCAGGGCCAGTTCTCCTCCCCAGCTGTCCAGCCCCTTCCTGCCTAGGAACTGCCTTGTAGATTCTCTTCTTTTAGCTCATACCTTGTCAAAAAACAGTAATGGCAGGTCCCAGTCATTGGTGCATCACCCCAAAACACTTCACGGAGCGGAAAATGGTGTCTGGGAGAAGGAGTGGTGGGAAGGACTCATGTCTGCAGGGGCAGTATGGTGTGGCACCAGTCTCCCTCTGCCCCAGCCTGCTCCAGGCATCTCTCCATAGCTCTCCCCTCTTCTTAATTTTAACTTTTTTATTTTCAAACAATGTCTATTTTAGCCTTTAGTTTGACCATATGTTTATTATTTATTAAAAAATGCTTTCAAAAACATGGCCTTGTTTTAATTTCATCTGACTTTTATGAGGTGATGGACAAGTCAGAGCTAATAATAAATGGCTCAGTGACAAACCTTTGCCAAATCAAACAAAGTTTAATTCAGCAGAGCTTTCCAATAACACCTTCAATGTTTCAGACCTTTGGTGTCTGCTGTTGCCTTTTTCTCAAATTCCTTTACAACAAGCATTCTATGTCACCACTCTCCTTTTGATGCTATTTTTAACAAACAGATTACTTAGATTTCAGGCACCATTGAGCCTCCATTTAGCTATCATTTATTTATGTATTGTAATCTTGAGTTAGCTGTTTTATGGCTTTGAACCTTAGAAATGATTGTAGCGTGTTATCTCTTCTTAGCAGTAAAAAGAGACAAGATAGAGAAAGGCTGACTTTTCCTCTCCCACAAAGGAGCATTCAAGGACTAAACATGGCTGTCAGAATTGTACTTCATAAAAATCAACCTTTGTGGGGACCCCTTGTCAGCCTGATGGTGGATAAGTGGAGCAGCTGTCTCTGCCAGATCTGTTCATTCACCTGACAGCCTGTCAGATGAGGAGTTCTCAGAAAAAAGTGGCTGAATGTGAGCTGTGGTCATTGCTTTGGTGGCAGCCTGTCCTGAGCTGTCACTTTGTCCAGATGTTTTTGGGGTAAGTGTGGGGTGTGTGCATGGGCACTTCAGCAGGTCCCAGCACCTTGAACTTGGTGTGTAGGGTGCTGGCTTCCCCTGAGCCGTAGATCCAGCCAAGTCATAGCAGAGCTCTGCACATCCCAGTCTTGCTACTGGAAGAAGTTATGGGACCCAGTCCTGTCAATCTGCATAAAGGTAACATATGGCTAAGTATAATTATTTTGGCTATCATCTTTTCATAGACCTATCAAGATATGAAAAAAGTGCATCCTTTGGCATAGAGTTTCTCAGCCTACAGTGAATTCAGCCAACAAATATTTCCTAAGTTAAGACACAGAATTTAGAAAAATACATTTACGTGATTCAGTTTATTATATGTATGCGTGATCATATTACTATGGTGTGAAAGCTTTTGCTCTCTTTTTTTTTAAGTATATATATAATATGTAACAATTTATGTTGTAATAATGTATAAAATTATATATGTATATGTGTGTATATATATATATTTTAATCATCTGAAATTCAACAAAGGGTCCTGTACCTGGGAAGGAATAACTCCAGACACCAGTACAGGCTGGGGGTTGACCTGATGGAAATGAGCTCTGTGGAGAAGGACCTGGATGTCCTGGTGGACCACAAGCTGTCCATGAGCCAGCAGTGTGCCCTTGTGGCCAAGAAGGCCAATGGTATCCTGGGGTGCATCAGGAAGAGCATTGCCAGCAGGTTGAGGGAGGTGGTCCTGCCCCTCTACTCAGCCCTGGTGAGGCCTGACCTGGAGTGCTGTGTCCAGTTCTGGATTCCTCAGTAGAAGAGAGACATAGGGCTCCTGGAGCTGGTCCAGTGGAGGGCTACAAAGGTGATTAAGGTACTGGAGCATCTCTCTTGAGGAAAGGCTGAGGGAGTTGGGCCTGTTCAGCCTTGAGAAGCAACAACTGAAAGGGACCTCATCAATGTCAGTGTCTGAAGGGAGGGCACCAAGAGAATGGAACCAGGTTCTTGGTGGTGCCAAGCAATGGGACAGGAGGTAACCAGCAAAAACAGACTCGTAGGAACTTCCACTTGAATATGAGGAAGAATTTCTTCACTGTGCAAGTGGCCATGCACTGGAACAGGTCGCCCAGAGAGGTTGTAGAATCTCCCCCACAGGGAATATTCAAGAAACATCTGGACACAATCCTATGCCATGAGCTCTAGGATAACCCTGCTTGAGCAGGGAGGTTGGACCAGATGATCCGTTGTGGTCCCTTCCAATCTGACCCATTCTGTTATTCTGTGATATCTTCTCATCTATAGGTAGATAACAGCAAGCCAATAGCATTATTCATTCCTGGCTGGTTTGTCATGCTGCAGAACAAAAGAACTGCAGTGAAATAATTTAACTGCTGCTTGTTTTATTGTCCATGTACACCTCTAGGGCTTTTTTATTATTACTCCTTCACTAATTTGCTTATCTCAATGGCATTCTTTGGCACTGAATTATCTGCATTCCAATGTGCAAATGTATTTCTTTGCTTTAGTAATTGCCTTTTTATATAATGATTGTCTACCTCCTTTAAGATAAGAACAAGGACCTGGAAGATGGTTGTTGGTTTGAATTTATGTATATTAAAAAGTGAAACGAGAACTAAAAATAGGTTTTTAAGTTATAAAGATGATAGCAAAATAGGATTACCAGATAAAGGAAAACTGCTGTCATAAAGGCACATCTGATGAGAAATGTATATTGTGTAGGTTAGAAACTGACCACATTAGACTGATGTACCCAAAAAACTTACACAACTCAGTAATTGTTTCTGGTTGCTGGTTTCTGAGCTTGTTAGGCATACCATATTTAAAATTAGCTGTTCCATGAACAGAAAAACAAAAAAGTCTGCTTTCTTGTGAATTTGTTTTCTGTGTCCCTCCATTATAACCTGTCTTCATCTGGTACAGCCTATATGAACTTACTTCTCCCTCTTAAATGTCTCTGGTTCTGCCGTGTGTTCCCTAAATTCTCGTAAAGTGCCTTCTCCCCATCTCTAGCTAAGCAAGAATTATCACATGCTCTACCTTTTCCCAAAGCACATAGGTGCCAGTTGATCATCTACTAGGGCTGTGATGGTTGCCAGACCAATTTTCAGGAGCTGGCAGGCAGGCTGGCTGCCCACCAGGAAGTGGTGATTGGGTGCTTCACTCTTTCTCCCGACTGAAGCACTCCTGCTTCAGTTGCTTTTGTCCAAGTACTGATTTTCAAAAATCCTATTTGAGCATGGTTACTCTAGGCCATCACCATACAATGTAGTGTCCTAAACCTCATTTCTTTAGAATCCCAGGATAAAATGGATATTTTCATATGCACACATGTAAGTTTTTCCCTTTAATTTCATTGTGAGGTTTCATTTTTTGAACATTTGTATTAAAGCACAGCAATGGTAATTAGATCATGGAAAGTGAGCCAGCTCTATGTTGGATAATGCTACTTGCAGCATGTACAAAAAAGTATAAAGATGAGAAGAGGTACATGGACAAACACAGAACAAATTCTGGAGCTAGGAATAGAAATTAAAAAGTACTGATAGCTTTGACCAGATATTTCCTAGCTATGGAGACTATTTCTTCAAGCTTTAAGTCTGAATATACATGAATCTCCAGCAAAAATTTCCTGTAACTTGAATTTTCTATTCCCTTTCTGGTGCTGTGTGTGCCACCAACCAAACAATTGCTAGGGAAGGATATCAAAAAAGTGCTAATAAAAATAAATAATATTGGCTTTCATTTTTTATTAAATGAAATACATTTTCTTTATTTTTATATTTTTAAAAATGTGGCATTTATATAACAAGTCAAAAATTACTTAGCAAACTTAACTTTAAATCATCACAGTTGTGCAGAATAAAAAAGCCATGGATCTACTCATTTGTTGTAAATAACTTGATTAGATTTATTCTGTAAATGGTCTAGCCTAAAATATTTCACAGTTGTCATGTTTGGGGTATTTTTTAATAGTAAAAAAGCTGTTTTAAAAGGATGTCAAATTCTAAGAACTTGTTAAAATAGTTTCAAGTTACTGCACTTCTGCTAAGCTTAACTGTGTGTTTTTATCATTCAATTTATCATTTCGTTTAGGCCACACAGTTCACTGAAGTCTGTCATCCTAGATAGATGCTAAAACCAGTAAGGTAAGAGTTCACTTTCTAAGCCCTTTTTCTGTATATAGGTACATTATTATATATATTCTATATAAATCTATTATTACTATATATTCCATATATAGTTTAATTTAACCAAACGTGGAAAAAGCTTTCTTACTCAGTCTGGTTGTATTAGCAAATATATGAAGCCTTAGGACACAAAGCACTTCATTTTGCTAAATCTCTCACATTCCTACCTGCTTATTTTATTGACAGCCCACCATGCCAGAAAATGGACATGATCAACTGGGTTAAGAGAAGTGGCATTACATTTATTGTGTGTTAGTGGTTTACATCACGTTTAAGTAATATTGTAGGACATGCTCTTCTGTGACCAGGAATTTAATGAATTTGTGCAGGAGTTAACGAAAGCTAAAAATCACCTTGGAGAAGAACAGCACACCAGGCATATTTATTATTATAAATCAAATTAAGGCATTTTTATGAGACACGTTTCCTGTAATGAAAAGGAAAAAATGCAGCGATTTCACTGAATAAGAATATTGTGCTCTTTTTTCATGAACAGAAAACTAAACTGGACTACACATAATCACTAGAGTGCTGTTCAGAAAGGCACTGAAATGGGGTAGGGTCACTATATGACTGACCTCAGTGGATTTGATGGATGTGAGGTATTTTTGAAAAGATGCCATGTACTTGGGAGCCTAGTATCAGCCTTATGTGTTTGAGGAATGCTGCCCAAATTCCTATATTAAAGGGCAAGGAACTGCTTGAAAACCAGATGGTAAAAGCACACATCTTTGAAAGATTTTTGCAAAATAATGGGCTATAATTACATTTTCAAAATAGAGTTTAGCCTGATGCATACTCTCCATTTTATTGTGCATGAGTTCAAAGGTAGCTGAACCTCCCTTTAGCATTACCTCCTTTTTTTGGTATGAAACTGCACAAGAAAGATGTGTTCACCCACCACATGATCCTGCTGATGCACCAGAAACTTTTATCAGAGGCAACATGCCATGTCTCACACAGTCCTCAATAGGTCACTGCCTCAGCAGAGAGGTTCTGGGTCTCTGCAGATTTGCCCTAGTCCATCAAAAACAGAAGGTTTTGCCTGCTCCCTCTTGGTTGGCCTCTCAACCTGTGTCTAAGCCAGAGATCCACAGCATCATCTTGATACTGTGCCTTGAGAAGCCTCAGACATCCATCCATTGATGTGCCTTGATACAAAGAAAGTCGTAGTTTGGAATGTAAATTACTCCAGTTCCAATTCATGCTGAATAATCAGGATCTTTCTAGAGGAACTTGTAGGCACCAGGAAAGGTTTTTAGATAGGAACTGTGTAGCACCAACTAGGAATAAATAAGCATAAGAGTCAAGGCCAGCTGAAAATGGCACAGGATTTTTAAAAGGTGAGAAAGAAAATTACATAGCATTCCATTATTATTCTACAAATTGTCTTGGTAGACAGTATTTTTTAGACTGATATGTTCGGATGTTACGCCTAAAATTATATTTTTAGGTAAATGATAGTACTCACAAACAGCAACCTTTGTGTGTCATGCTTTATCAATCTAACTTGTTAGAACTAAATTAGTTGAAACATTACTGTAGGTATTACAGAGGCTGAGACCAATGTTACATGTTCATAGTTCAAAGTTTTAGCATGTCTGGACATTCTGCTTTCAGCAAGAAGGTGACAGCAGTTTTATGTTGACTTTGTAGAATGCTATCAGACACCAAGTGTGCAAATTTCTATCTGAATGCATTTTTAATATGGACTTTTATTTCAATTTTAAGATTATTACTAGATTGACCTGAGAGACAATAAGGCAGATGGCTGACTACTTGCATGGAAACATTCAGTTAATGAGGTGAATGAAACTTTCACCATAAAACACTAAATATTTTCTTCTAGGCATTAAGATCTCAAGCTGGTAACTTCCATTTGGCACTAAAGTAAAAGGAGTGTGGTTTTCAGCAGAAAAAGTGTTCAGCAGAAAAAAAATAGCCAGACTGAGATTGTAGATGATAAATACTTTTTTCAGTCTCACAAATGCATTTTTTCATTATCTCTCCCTCCCACACCCACAATTTGGCAGACCACTCACATTTTAGTGAACTGATCATAAGTATCCTCTGTTTTGCTACCAGAGGGCAACATATTTGCTTCCAATTCTTGGTCACTCACATGTCATTTTTCTAACAGATTTTCAGTCTGTTTCTACCTTCTGATTGGAAATGTCAAATATTTCACACCAGATTCTGGATGTTCAGATAGCACAGAGAGAACAGTCTGGGAACAGCCAATCTGAGGCAGATTTCTGATCCCCCAGACACCGTAGTGTTCTCCTAGTAGCTCACAACAGTGTTCCTGAATCAGTACCTGGTCCTTGGGAGCTTGTGACAGCAGCTGTGCTGGATCAGAGTCTGGTAGCACACAACTTGAGCAGTGTCAGAACTTGTTAAGCACTCTTGGAGACTCTGCAGGGTCTACTGGGGAAGAAGGGGTATTTTTGTGTTTTGTTCACCTTACAGGTATTTTTAAATTAAATTTCCCAATAACTTCCAAAAAAATGCAAATTTTCATTAATCACAATATCCCACTGCAAGGGAGGTGCAAAGTTAGCACACACTACCTCCTGAGTCAGTATTTTTTTGAATTTGGAATTGCCACTAGAATCCATATGCACTGCATAGGAAGACACAGTGAACTGTCAGCCCCTGCCCACTTGCCTCCATGTTGTGAGACTTGTGTGTCCCTGCTCTATATAACATTATGTAAAATTCTCCCTGTTCTCCTTCACCCAGCATGTCTTTTCCAAGCTAAAGAGCCTTAGCCTGTGAGCTGCTCACACAGCAGAAATTCTTCCCATACTTTGACTGTTCTTATTGCTGTTCTCTGGTCCTTTTCCAGTTCTACTTTTGTAGATACAGTACAGACCATAGATGAGACACACACAAAGTCCTGAATATCTGGGAAAATATGGAATTTTGTAATGGCTTTATCATTTTTCATGCATGACTGACTTTTTTGACTGCTAGTGAGTAAGGAAGTGAAAAGTTCTTTGAAAGTCC
The DNA here is from genome assembly GCF_000691975.1 of Corvus brachyrhynchos. Lineage (NCBI taxonomy): Eukaryota > Metazoa > Chordata > Aves > Passeriformes > Corvidae > Corvus > Corvus brachyrhynchos. The sequence continues at coordinate 14,484,027 of NW_008239110.1, forward strand.
CACTCAAACACTGAGGTCTCATTCCTGAACCCTAGTTAGTCTGTACTGAAGTGAGATCTGGGTAGGTTGCTAGACAGGGTGAAGAGACTCTAAAATCTAGGAGATTGTTTCAATTTCTTCCTGCTTAACTTTTTTCTTCCTTCTGGAAATAAAATTATTTCTGACACTTTTTTTTTTTTTTTTTTTTTTTTTTTTTTTTTTTTTTTTTTTTTTTTTTTTTGTTATTATTTGTTGCTCCATGTTTCCTCAAATATAGATTTTTGTTTCACTTTATATAAGCCTATATATAGATATGTCCTGTCTCCTCAATACAATAATTGGAGGAATAGATCTAATTATAGCAGTTACTCTTTCTATTTTAGTCTACCATCTCCAGCAGTGAAAAGCCCTCTTGATTATTGCTTCCAAAACAGTTGCAAGAAACTATGCACCAGGCAGAAGCTAAATATTCTGACAAGAAAAAAGAATCTTCCTTCTAAATACCTATAAGTAAACTGCTGATACATGCCCAGCTGGGAAAGGGCTTGGGTTCTTCCCAGGCCTTTTCCACAGTTCTGGTATTCTCCATTCAATCAGTTTTCAAACCCCACTTATTAAATGACTTAAAATGTTCCACTTTCACCCATCCACCGACTTCTTATGCACCTTGAGAACTAAAGGGCAGACTTTTTTCCAGAAGGAAAAATCCTTGCTTGTGATTTTCTCCACCCACACTAGTAAGTTAACTCATCAGAAAAAAATTCAGCCTGCATGTTGACATTGTAGACATATATGTATACCCAGACTTTTAGACTGAGTGATTTGTTTTGCTTTGATGGTTATGTGAAACAGAAAAATAATCAAATAGTGTATTTCTTATACGCAGGTTATTTTTCCCTCTAGCTTATATATATATATATATATACACACATATGCATTATTATAAGTTGCAGTACTAGTTATACCATTAAAGGATATGTTGCTATGTACATTTTATATACGTATGTGTGTAATTTGAATCCTGTTAAGTACTAGCAATTTTTTAATCATGTCCATCTGATTGCAGTAGGCTCATACATTAACTCTCACACACTTTTAAGCAGCAGCATTGGCAACAATGCTGTATTGAACTGTATGTGCAACTGTGGTGAGGCAATGTATGCTAATAAATCCTTCCTACCGCAGGTGACCTAAGATTAGTACAGCTCTGTTTATTAGCTGGGAATGCAAGTTTACATGTCAGGGCGTGTCAGAAGTGCTAGGCTGAAACCAGGAGCCCATCCCAGCTAAACAGGTGGGTGCTAAAAGTGAGAATTAGATAGAAGAGCAGTAACAGTTGAGGTCTTGCCACAGAATAGACAGAAACATTCTTTCAATAGAATAGGGTAAATTGAACTTTTAATTACAATGTGCTCTTTTCAGCACAACTGATGAAAAACTGGAACTGAGCAGCTGGAAGCAGGAACTGTTTTCCAGGAAAAACCTGCCTTGAAAAGTGCTTTGTGAGCATGTTGGAGTTGGGGAGGCAGCTGTGTGATTTCACAATTTGATTCTAATTGTGCTCTAACAGGCTTGTGTATTCAAGTTCTTGGGTTAGAGCACTGGCTGAGGACAGGTGCTGTTTAATAGGATTCAATTAGACTTTTGTGAATCGGTTTAAAAATACAGAAGTAGCAGATAGATGCCATGCATAATAGAAATGAGATTATGATGCAAACATATTCTGCAAATACTCTAAAAATTGTGTAAGTTGTTGGCATTTTTGAACATAATTTCTGACACCAACATCCCACTCTGATCAGAAGCTAACCAGATAAGAAATTAAGCAGGAGTGAAGATGATTGCAGAGACATGGCTGAGACACTTCCACCATAGCACAGATGTCAGAAAGTGTAGCTAAATCCCTTTCCCCAACTGCACTAAGTCACAAGGCATCTTTCACAGGACAGGACTGGTGGTTATTTGCCCGAGTGCACGGAATGGTGCCCACTCAGCACCTTGGCTTGCACCTCAGTGTAACTCTATTGCAACTAAACAGTGTCTTAACATCTTCAAGGCGTCCTTGAGACAGGTGTCTTCTGCAGTTTCCCTCCTTACATTTTTTTCATTCTGCACTTACTGCAATTTTCAGTTTCCCTTTGCAAATCTACCTTGATGCAAAATTTTCTCCCTCTTCTATACTCTCAGAAGGTACCCACAGACTTGTTAAGTATACAGCCCACAAACTCCCTGTGGGCTGTAAAAGAGATCTACACAGAATGCTTACTGCAACTTCATAAGAGCCCTTAGGGAAATGAGTATTCAAGAGGAGTTTGTAAATGTACAGCATGTTGTTCATGTTCATCCTGAAGCAGAGCAAGCCAGCTGAGATCTTTCCTCTGTGCCCCAAAAAATGCTATTTGCAAAAGGTTAGGAGTAGCAGCACCTGGGCAGTCTCCTTCCTGTAATTTCTCCAAAGTCAGCCACACTGCACCAAAATGTCAACTTACCTGTAAATTCTGCCTTTAGCCTCCTTAACAAGTACATACAAGTGACTCCTCTCACCCCACTGTCTTTCACTACACCCAAGTCCTAAGGAACAAGTGCAGCTCTCCACCCACATCCTTTCTAATTATTGCTCCTCTTCTGATGCTAAGCCCTAGCATAGCTCACTGTCCTAAATATCAAATCAATCCTACCTAAATTCTCTGTGTTAACTGAAGCTAAGAGCCCCCTGAACAATCTTGTGCTTGCTCTTGCCAAATTCTGCTCATGGTGATGCTACGCCAAGGGCTATGAGTCAGTCACATTTCACTGCTGAGTCAACCTGCTCAGCTCAGCTAATTTTATCCTGGACTCAAATATAAATGAGTGTGATGCAAATGGTGAGGACATGATGCTGATTTGGGAAAGGAGATGTCTGTGGAGCAGACACACTGTCAGGGATGTGTATGGGAAAAAGGAGCTTGCTGGAGATCTGTACATGCCTAGTTGTCCTCACCTAGAGGGTGTAAACACCAAGTAGCTCAGCATCAAAGAGGGGGAGGCCAGAGGAATCACTGGAAGATTGTGCTGATATTTAAGATATCTACCCACACACATATAAAAGATACACACAAGATACACACATTTAAAACATTTTTCAGTGCTGAAGTTACAGTAAGTGAATGATAATGCCTAATCTTCAAATATCTCTGATATCAAATGACAAATGTATGTTTCCCATGAAAATTAAATACAATTTAAGCTTCAACTTAAACTCTTTTTCAAAAGATGACCTGGTTTTATACCGTTTTTAGCTTTGATTGTGTAAAACATTTGGCACCATCAAGTGGTAAAACGGTGGACTGCTCCTTTGTAGCCATCTCAATAATAAAAAAGGGAACAAGGATCTAATTGTGTATTAGAAAAAAGCCTAAAGAAACTTCTGAATATATTTTACCAAAGTGGTTTGAAAAAGTTTCTGAGTCTTTCTCAGGAAAAGTACTGGATGAAATGTTTTTGTTTCCAGCAAATCTAACTTGGATCAGTCATTGTTTCGGTTTGAATATATCATTGCAATCAGTGTTGGTATTTTTCAGTCTAAAGTACTGAAGTTGAGTGTATTTACATGCGATCAACACAGAAATAATGTTCACTTTAGGATAAAAGCTAGTATGAACTCTTCTATTGTTCTCCTTGGTGAGAAAATAATAGTTCTGTAGAACAGGAGCAGAAGTAGTAACCTGCATTGTTATGGGGCTTGCTTAACTTTTCCTAGCTGGCCTTTGAATAGGCTTGAATGGGACAGCCAGTGGTGAAGGCAGTCTGCAAAAGAGACAACTGTAGGCAGATAAAATGAGTAGAAATTAAATACAGAATTTAAAAGAGCACAATTAATTTGGTTCTAAAATAATAACAACAACAAAGGCCTTTGCTAGGCCAAACCCAATTCTGAAATCTGAAGAGATTTTAAATTATGCAGTAATCATGCATCATTTCAATTAGTACCAGCTTTGGTACAGATAACACTTAATATATGCATAACTTGATTAAAGAAATAATAGACCTACCTGTGGGATAAAATTATCTGTAATTATCCTGGTTGATTGTTACATAAATGTTTTTAATTTTGCCAGTGTATGCTTATCAAATAAGGATTAAAAAATACCTCTTTCTTCTAAAAAAAAAAACCAAATCAAACCAAACCAAACAAAAAAACCTAACCAATGAACCAAGGAACCAACCAAAAACCCAAACCTGCTCCTGTTAAAATAAACTTTTTTGTTACTTAAAAATTTATTTTAATGAGAAGCAAACTCTAATGGATGAGATCACGCAACAGAAGAGAAAGAAGAGACAGGCAGATGGGCTGATCTCTGAGAAGGAAAAACAGGTAATTTGTGCCAGGCAGCAAACAACCTGAATAACAGTGAACAGAAAATCCTTGTGTTACAGTCAAAGGTATTTTTCCTGATATCACTGAAAAACACAAAGCATTTATTTGGTTTGAATCCTGAGGAGAAATATCTGATGGAGAAGATATTTCTCCATTTTGCTATGGCTACAGAAGATAGATTTCAGCTTATCAGAAAAGAAAATTATTAATGTCATTTTAAATTATTTTAATCTGCTCTTCAGACACATAAGCTCAATATTTTAGTAACAGGTGAAGACTGCATTCTCTATTGTTCATTTGAAATGAGTGTTAACTGAGCCTGGGATTCTCATAATGGGAAGGGGAGAGCATTTGCCGACTGCAGCAGGCTCCTTGAAAATCAGGATGCCCAGCATCTTCCTGCATCCATAGCTTGTAACATTATGCTTTTCATATATGCCATGGACTTTCAAAAACTGGGCAGGGAAATTTGAAGTGGTTTTTGTGAGATCTTCACCAAATTTTAGGAAGTTAGGTGCAGAAGAAGTCTTCCAATTTGTCATCTTTTTTTTTTTTTTTTTTAAGTACTGGATGCACTTGATTGTAGTAGCTTGTCCAGCGTCAGGAAATAATGTGCTCAGAAAGAAATGGACCAGTGATTCCAGCAGCAAGCAGAAGTGCACAAAACCCTCTCACAGTTTGTCCCAGTGTTAGATCCTAAAATCCCAAGTACAAATGCAGAGAAATGTGTGGTAGTTAATAAAATGTTACTCCTTAATGATTAATCAGGACCAAAAATATATGGGTGCTGTGTTAAAGTATCATAGAAGAAAAAAGACAGACATTTATGAGGGAAAAGTGGGGAGAGAGACAAGGGAGATGCACTGAGTTTCATAAAGCCTTCAACAATTATTTGGTATAATTCCCCTGTACAAGCCTCAGCCACTGCTCATAAGAGAGTGATTGATAGCAGCACTCTGCTGTCATCCTCCCAAACCCCGCACTTGGTGGGGAAGATGAAGGGTTGCTGCAGGCTTTGTTGTCAGCCGGAAAGATGTTCTGGGGAATGGAAGTGCTGCTCTGCTGGCAGCGGTGTCTCAGCTCCACCCGAACGCCAGCCAGCTCCCAAACAGGAGCCATGGATCCCCACGCTGGCACAGCCCTGAATCCAAGTTGATGTACTTTGCCTCCAGCTCAGCTTTTTGGCTGGGGCTCAGTGCAGGGCTGGCTCGTGTCCCTTGGAGCTGGAGCACTGGCGGGCTGCACTGAAATCTGCTTTTCATGTAAGCCTCGGGAAGCTTTTGTAGGCATAGTCTGAGTAACAGGGTGTTTCATTTCACACCTTTGAGAGGAATCTGTTCTATAGATCACATGTCCTTCAGCTTGATCCTCATGTCATCTTGACTCTCCCTGAATTTAGAATTTGCCAAATCAAAAGAGCATGCAGGGATGCCACTTTATTACACAGATAAAACCATGCCTTAACAAGTGCTTTAAAAAAATCCCTGCAAAGTACAAAGACATGTCAAAAAAGAATATGCAGTCTGTGATTTACTTGTATTCATAAGTTAAGTAAAAAATTAGGAACTATTCAATATTTGCTCTGTTTCTCACCACTCATTACTAAGCAAAAAATGAAATCAGAATGTGTGGCAGGTTTTCAATAAGCAAGCTACCTCTTATCCCAGAACACTGGCATCCCAAATTAGTTGTATAGCTTACAGGTAAGCTGGAAGTTAACCAAAATTTGAATCCTTGTGTTGAGTTGTTCTGCTTTCTTCTATGTATGTTTTTACCAAGCTAAAGCAAAGTGCAGAACAACAAACAGCTGTAGAGCAGCCAGTTTCTAAAAAGAGGAGAGAGATTCTGAAATTGCAAATGGCTGTACCTGACGCGGAGGAGGAAATATTTTTTTAAATAGTGATGGCACAACAGTACATAACATGCAATATCAAGTGATTTGTCTTATGGTAGTTGGGATTTTGAAGGCACAGGACTTAATTTTAGATGCATTCTATTTTTGGGAATCAGTTGTCTTCTTAGTGAGGTTGAAGTCACTCTAACTGGGCATCCGGTTCTCTGAATACACTCTGCTCATTGTGATGGATTGCTGGCAGTTCTTCCTTATTCACTTTTTTTTTAAGAGAAAAGATAATGAAACTTTATTCTGATGTTTGCTGATTCTGTGACTGATTCTGAAAAGGCATCCTTTCTACTGTGAACTCCTTTTAAAAAAATCTTAGGAGTTTTTCAATTTTTTAGAAGGATCCATCTCAAGAGTTTTGCATAAATGGGAAATTTTTTTAAAATCTAACCTTTCAGTGAAGTGTGATTCATATCTTTGCATCATGGTGCTAAATGAATACCTGTCTAAGGACATTACTATGGAGTACTTATCTGTTTATTTCTGCTGTTGAAAGATGTTTGTTAAAGAGTTACATTTTTCTCGTGGTGATATAGATAATAGTCAGGAATGTTGCCAGACTGGTTTAGTCACTTCCAGTCACATAGCAGGATGCACTCCCACTTTAGTCTGGAGATGTAGGATTTAAACCCCAGGAATGGGCATTGCATCCAGCAATGCAGCAATAATTCCATGTGCTAGGTCTTTCATCAGTATCAATAGCACTACAAAGAAGAATCTCCTTTAAGAAGTTGAATTAAATGCTTTTCAGCAATAGCTTTTGTACCAGATTCCCAATGCACATATATGGAGGCAAATGCTTTCTAAACCTATAAAGAAAGCTACTTCTGAGCTACATGTGAAATATAATTCTATCCATGCTTTTAGAATGGCTTCTTACCTCTTGGGTATAAAGGAAACATTCTTAGAAGACAGAAGAAACCACATCAGTTCTGCTCAGTTAAAACTAAATCGCATTGGATCTATCATGATTATTTTACCTGTATCAAAGGTTGATTGATGTAATGGGTTAGCATAGTTCCGGAAGTGATTTTCTTGCAAAGAGGTGCTTACAGCTTCCTCTATGACCTAACAGAACCTATCAACTGGCTAGTTTGAATATTGACAATTTTTTAAACCACTTAAAATTTTGACCGCCTCTGTGGTCCACATTTAAGAATGGACAAACCCCGGGAGAGCTCTTTCTTGCTTCCGGCCTCGGGACAGGTAACTGGGGGGAGACCCGTGCAGGGCCCAGTGGGCCCAGGCCAGGCCCCGCTCAGCCCGGGCCGGGCCGGGCCACAGCCATCCTGGAGCTGATGGGCCCTGTTCCACCCGCAGCCCTGCTGTGGGCAGACAGCCGGCTTGGCAGCCCCCACCCCCACGG
>NW_008239110.1:14492052-14499634 GCF_000691975.1 Corvus brachyrhynchos
GTTCCTAGAGATGCTCCCAGAGATAGTCCTAGAGATGAAGATGATGAGGACCCTTTTTCTCCCAGGGAAGGGGGAGGGCCTCTACTTCTAGAGATGAAGATGCTCCCAGAGATAGGTGAAGAGAACCTTTGTTTCTGAACAGCTCAACCTTAAAATGGTACCCCAGTAGCTCAAGATTGGACCCTCAAAAGCAGTTGTGAGGAAAGCTGCAAGTTGGGGGAAGGAACTCTCACATGCAAGCAGAGAACCCACCTGGGTGGCTGTCTCGTGATACTGAAGCCATGAGAGAACTTCTTGTGGAGATGTCTCCATAGCATGAGCAAGAGAGACCCCTCTCCCTAAGTGAACTGAACAAGGTTATTATGGAAGTGGTAAACAGACTGGACATCTCAAGGGTTGTCTTTTTACATTGTCAGTGGGAGAAGGGAGAAAGGTGGGGGGAGAAGAAGTGTTCTGAAGTTGTGGTCTGATTTTTTTTCTCTTTTAGGTCTGTTAATAAACTTCTTTATATTCTTTTAAGTTTTGCACCTGCTTTGCTTTCTCCTAATTCTTATCTCACAGAAGATAAGTAAGTAAGTAATGAGTATTTTGGACCAAACCACTACAGGCCCATTAAAAATTCAGTTGTCGTAGTATAGATTCACCAAGTCAACTTTCTTAATATAGCATCATTTTGCAGTAGTTGCCAAACCTGAAAGTTTATTGCACAGTTTATTGTACAGCAGGATTGGCACATTTCTAAATCAATGGACAGAGAGGTGGATTGAATTACTGACTGAATGGCTGAGTTCAAAAAGCTGTGATCAGTAGCCCAAGCCCAGCTGGCAGCCAGTTACTTGGTCTACAAGAGGCAGAGTGGTGCCAGCAAGCCAAGGGGGTTGATCCTTCCCCCTGCTCAGCAATGGTGAGGTCATGCAGTGAGTGCTGGGTCCAGTTCTGGGCCAACATGTGTGGAAGGCTATGAGCCCTTGGGGCAGGAGCCCTCTGCACTCCCTTGGAAGAGAGAGACCTGAGGCCCAAAAGACTCTCCCCAGAGATAATCAACCTTCATCAAGCCATGGTGACAAAAAGAGCTGCTCGCAACATGCCTTGCTTCTTTATGGTAATAGCCTGTACCCCATTGGCTAATTGGTTTCTACCCCACCCCCTGCCTTCCCCATATAACCTCTGCCCCAAGCCCTGATAAGGGGGAGTTTTCATCTCTGGCCTTCCCTTCACCGGGGCTGCTGGACAGTAAAAGCTGCCTCTGTGGAACTGCCAAACGAGGCTCCTGTCTCTCTATCCCCGAGTTTGCCTTGGGTTATTTCACAAAGAGCTGAATCACAAGAGCTGATATCACTTGTAGGTGAGAAGTTGCTACACTTGCTGAAATCACTCAGGGAAGTTGCTAAAGCCTCTGGAAAAGCCTTTCCCTGGCAGGACGCTTTCTCTAGGAAGGTCGCAACACACCAGGTTGTCCAGCACCGGACCCTGAAAGCGATAAACATGGACATACTGGAAGAAGTGCAGCAATGGACGATGAAGATGATTGCAAGATTGTTATTTGAGGAAAGGCTGAGAAAGCTGGGACTGTTCCACTTGAAGGCTCAGGAGGATTCTCATCACTGGGTATAAACACTTGATGCTTGCACTGGGGCAGCCCCTGTGCTTTGTGTTGTGCTGTGGGACAGAGGCAGCGCTGTCTGCAAAAATGAAAAACCTGAACAAAATGTCACCAAAGAACATGTGCAGGATTCCAAAAAGGATTCCAAAACCAGACCATATGAACCAGAAGAATCAGCTGATGGGCCTCTGAATCAGAAATTGCACTTTTAAGTTTCACAGAGGTTGACTGGGGGAAGGAGCTCTCTCTGCCACAGCCATGGGGGCACTTACAGCTGCCTGTGAGTCTATTACAGGGTGCAGGCAGGGGCAATGTGTGTTTCCCTGTCCTCAGGTTAATGGCTTTGCACAAAGTTTTCATCTGCATGAGTTAAACTTACTGCCCAGCATTTAGTTTCTGACATGTGTAGTAGCAATGCCCATGCCCTACTTCTGAAGGAAATATATTGGCTATGTTCTTGGGGAGGTGGAAAGCTTTGGGAGTATAAAACCACTGTTTTACACTCCATACACCACCACTGAAGCTGTTAAACATTAATGGCTGATCTGAACAAAAGCCTAGTGGCAACCTGACCTACAAACCAGGATATTTAGAGCTGACATAAAGTGACAAGGATGTTCTTTAAAAGGAATGAGGTGATGGTGGCAGTGGTGGATGCACATTGTCAGGCAGACTTGCTGAACATGCAACAATTCTGCAAACACAACATGACATTAAGAACATCTTAACAAGGACTCCATCTACAGACATTTAGCCCACACCTAGTTGCACAAAGCAGTTTAGTTTCAGTTTTATGAAAAGCAGGGTCTGCCTTGTCACTTCAGATATCACAAGGAGCCTCACCTGGTCTGGAGATGCTTCTGCTCCAGAGCAGTGCATGCTTCACACTGGGGCTGTGCTGTACCTCTCTGCTCTCTCAAGGCATCTCAGACTCCCCAGGAACCCCCAAGTCGTGTTGGATGTTTGTCTGGAGGTAACTGAGTGCCTTCTGTACTGAGTATTTCATGTTCTTAACATTAATATCTGCTAGTATTTTAGAAGTCCTAGGGTATCCTGCCTGTCCCAATATGACATTTCACAGAACTCCCACAGACCTTGTGTGATACATGCCAGCTCATGTGGGTATCTCAGGTCTTTTGGGACATCTGAAATGGTTCTATGAATGTATGTTTAGACATTTAATTGCCTTCTTCATTCAGGCAGCTAAGTTTAGTTGTGTGCCATCTGGTGTTGAAAGATAGCATGAGAGAGCTCAACTCTAAGCTCTCACGGTTGCAGTTCATCTGAATCACTCTAAAGCTCTGTGTCAAGGTGGCATGAACCCACACCTAGAAATGCTGGGTTTCTTTTCTATTTTAACATGAGAGATGAGCCTTTATTTCAACAAATAGAGTATTTTATTTCACAAGTTATATGAATGAGTGCTGAATTTTTTATGGCAGTATATATATCTTTTAGAAAGTCCTAAAAGTTTAACAACAACACATGTTCACACTGTGGTATCCACAAGCCCCAGAATGTGTGTCAGCAGTTTGCAATCACTTAATGTATAAATTCTAGTCTGATCCAACCTTCTTTTTCAGTCTATCTCTCTCTCTCTGTTTTACTGGATTGTGGTGAACCGTTTGATGTGCCTTCCCACTTGCTCATCCTCCACTGTTCACCTCACATTATCCCTTTTCATCCCAGGCAAACCAGAAAAAACGTTTGAGAGAGAGGGGAAGAGATACTTAATTGATAGGACAGTCAGAAATCTGCTAAGTAATGAGGGAAAAAAGTATTTCACTTCTCAAAAATATTCTAAATGACCTCTGTGAGTAGTAAAAACACAGAGTAATAGTGTCTCTGGCAGTCCTGTTATGTATTTATCAAAGACTACTGCAGTGAGTAATCAGAAGTTTATTACTATAATACCGATATTGGCATCAGAAAAGGATCTTAATTCAGATTCTCTGAGATTAGGAGCATAGTGATCAATGCTGGATAGTTGATACGAAGTTCAGTTCCACTGATCCCAGTTATGAGAAGTCAGGATGTTTGAAGGAAAACAGAGATGTAGAAGAATCAGGCAGATATTTTTAATTCATATCAATAACTAAAAAAAAAATTCTGCTCATGATTCCATCACAGAGCATGTTTCATATGAAGTTAAACACACTCAGAAATAGCACACAAGGTTTGTATCTTCATTCTTACATTCTGTTAACTACAGCTGGAGAAAAAAAAACATTTCATGGTAGGAAAAGAAAAAAAGAAACTACTTTATCATTAGACCATTAAGATAATTTGGAAAGTAGTTTCAGAACCATTAGGACAATCACGAAAATCTGCTGATAAAAATGTAATTTTAAGATTTCAAATTCAGATTAAATCACTAAAGAGCAACCTCTTCGGACTTTTTTTTTGAAGAGTTGTCTTCTGCTGCAGGCCTGGCATGACATCCAGTTAGAGTTACTATGACATACACGAAGGTAAAAGAAATACATGCTTAGATTGTATTCCACATAATTCTGCATGCTCCTAATATATGCATCCTTACAACCTGTAAGAAAATTTAAGAACATCTCCTAAACCAATATCAAAATTCTGTTTTGCAGAACTGTCATCTCTTAATACAATCTTATGGATCAGATACACGTGAAAAGGCAAATACTGTCCCATGGTAGATACATACATGTGATAAAAATAGTATAATTTCCATTATGTGTGCAGATGCAGCCCTGTCCTCTGCTACACATTATTTTTTTAGCAAGGTTTACCAAAGAAGGTAAAGAAGATTTTAGAAGAGATTTCAGGAGAGGTTTCATCTTGACATAAGAAAGACATTTTTTACAATGAGAGTAATTAATCACTGGAACAGTCTCCTGAGGAATGTGGTAGAGTCCCCATCATAGTTCACCTTCATGAGCTTATAGGATGCTTAGGCAGTCACACATTCCCTTTCACTCTAGCACCAGTGGAAAATGGAGTTAAAGTATTACTTATTGTTAAGAGGTAAGGTCTAGTGTGTGTAATATTGTTCTCTAATAATGTATTTGTGTCATTTAGCTCAGTGTTATTTTTTATACTGTTTTTAGTATCTCTCTAGTATTGTTCTAGTACCTTTTGACCCATGGAGCCAGAACCCCACCGTATGAAACTGCAGGCTAAACTGCAATCCCTGTCTGTAAAATATACAATGCAAGTAGCATCTTCTCACTGTTGTATGCTGTAGTAACACTGACATTTCACACTTCATGTTCTAAATTGCAACATTGCCCTAGACATTAAGTATACAAAGAATAAGAGATGAAAATCAAAATAACTTACTAAAGGTTAAAGAAAAACTGTGAAAGAAGATTGAGCATATTCTATTTTAATTTTCAATACTTTTCAAATATCAGAACCCACAATATTCTGAGAATTGAACATTTAGCATAGAGCATTTGGCAAAGAACTCAACGACATCTGAATGGAAGGAAGTAAATTGTGATGTCTTGTCAGTACACATGACAGTGTGGTTTTTGAACCTGTACAAGAAGACACAGAGTATATCCTTGGCTTTTCCATTCATGGCACATTACTACAGATTTAACCTGCTGCTGGAGATCTAATTTTGTATCACAACTGGAAAGTTGTGCTCACTGCAGCCTGCCATTTTTCCTCCAAAGTGCGTGTATGCACATGCCATAGTTCATCCTGCAAAACAATCATTTGGCCTTAAGGACCAACAGATTCCACTGGTATTTCACAGTTTTTAGATGGTTTGCACTTCTCTGAATTATTCAGTACAGTTTTTTCCCATTATTTTCCATGGAAAATCAGTAAGAGTTTAGGATACCCGTTATCATGCAGAATTCTGCCTTAATCCTGATCTGCAAAATGCATGTAGTTACTCCCTCCAGGCAGAGAGACATCCACTTTTGTGGCATCCACTTGTCACTTTTGTGTTAGAGGACAAAAACCAGTCAGTGCAATGACATAAACATAATATATTTATTTGAAGCCTACTGCTGTTTTGTTGTGAAAATGGTGTAATCTGAAGTGTGTGATAATGCATAAATGTTTCAAAAACAAAATAATCTGGCTTTTGTTTTATTCTGTCTGACCTCTTAAAAACCAAACAAAACTCAACTGTTTTTAATTTCAGCATGATGGGAGAGACAATGACCTTTCTCAAGCAACAACTAAGCTCCTACAACTTGATTGAGCCCTTCCAAGACAGAAAACAAAGTCTGAATTATGTCAGTCTCTTCAGACATAGAAGTGAAACAAAATCTCTTGCAAGGCAAATTTGATGAGGGATCTCACTAAATCAGTGATATATGTGGGACAATATGAAAATGCATCCTGTTGTACTGTAGGTAGAAAATGAATCAGCTATTTTACAATTAAATTGCATGATTTCAATGGGATATTAATTTTCTAATAAAATCCACCTTTAAAATGCTGATTTCCTCGTTGCATGTTGCAGGAGGATATTGTAAGTGACTAGTTTCTTTTTCCTGTCAAACATGCCACGAGATGGACATGTTACTGTGGAGCTCAAGGCTTATATCTTTGTTTTCCTATTTAGGGCTCTCTTAAATGTAGAACTAGTTTTGTTGCTTGCCAGTACTTGTTAGGTAAAACACTGGATGGATTTTCTTTACAGTAGAGGTCATTCCTGGTGTGGAAAAAGAAGTAATGCATCTAAATATAAAGAATAAATCAAACTCAGCATGTAAACACCTGGTAAAATTTCCTGTTGTTCAGTAATTTGAACAGCACATGCTGCTTTAAGATTTTTAATTAGGCTTGTATATAGACAGTGTTGTTAATATTGTCATACTCTTGTAAGTAGATTAGGTGCTGAGTTTTCATCATGCTTCATAGGAATTGCTTAGGCTGCTTTAAAAAGCCCTGCCTATATTTGCAGAAAAGTACATTTTCTAATTATATTGATAGTTTCACATGGTGAGAGAAATTTCTCAGCTGTTTCATGCATTTGTGGCTGGACTTAGCTTTGTGTTTTTTTCATGTAAAAAGTTGATAGCATTTCTGAGCTCAAATCTTGTCACAGTAGGATGTCTCTGCATTTGAAATTACATGAGTGCAGGAATTTATGCTTCTGACAACCTCTGTTCTGCTTTTGTCAGTGGTAAATTCCAGCTCAAGGAGATGTCAAATCACAATGAAGAGAGGTTTGCCTAGGAAAAAATAATGATAATTCACACCTTAAAGTAATTCAAATTCAAACCCACAAACGTGTGTGTTAAAGCAAAACCTCATTATATATATACAAATTAAAGCTGCTGTGGCCTTAGTTTTCTATTTTTTTGTAAAAGCAAAGTTGAGAAATAAGTAATTCTGATGCTTTGCTACAAAATTTTAAGGAAAAAAAACCTCTTGTTTTCTAGCTATAAATATTCTTTTTTCTTTGAGCAAACCACATAATCATTTTCTTTTGGATATTTTGCTTCAATCAATACCCATTTGTATAATTTACAAACAAATGCTCAATACGCATTTCATCTGCCTTTACTGTCTTGCTTTGTTATTTTTAGTAGTACAGGCCTTGAGAAGCTATGCATCCTCAGTGTGTCCTGTATCATTCAGTGGTATCATATACTCAAATTAGATACAGTGTCCAACTGATAAATACACGGATAATGAGCCATGGAGAAGGCAGCCTTGCTAAAACAAGTACTCTGGACCCATCCATGAGTGAAGTTAATGTGGACTGGTAACAAAGTGTGGAAGTTACGCTGGCATGAGCAAACCTAGAGTAAATCTGTGCTGCAGTGTGAACTGTGTATGGTCACTCCACACAGTAACAGCAGGGTAAAGACCTATGTGCTGGGAAAAAATGTAATTTTTACTTAAGCTGATAAGTACACATGACAGCATACACTCTGTCATTCCTCTGGATGTATTCCCGTGCTCCTGCAATAGGAGGGAGTAGAACTTGGCATCCACAGGTGCTCGGATAAGCCATGAACTCCGTCATTTCAGGCACCT
>NW_008239110.1:14500613-14529993 GCF_000691975.1 Corvus brachyrhynchos
GGGACAAGCGGGACGGTGCGAGCCGGAGCCGGCATCGCGACCCCCGTCCTGGAGGTTGCCGGAGTGTGGGAGCTGCCTCCAGCAGCAGGGACCCTGGCACTCGGCTTCCAGCAGAGCTCTGGATCCATCGAGAGCCGCTTAAAATTGGATCCGCTAAAATATTTCTGCAGCTTTGCAAACGCGGCATTCATTCACTTAAAGTGAGCATTTTCTATTGCACCAGTTATGGCTTACTTAGTTGTTCATACCTCTCTCTGGATAAAATTAATTGGCCTCCAAAGAACAGAAGAAACTTTTCACGCGAGTTATAAATGATGTTTGGGTCAACTGAAGAGATTTAGCATAGACAGGTCTTGCTCACTTTTATAATCTTGCTCTTGTTTTCTAAAGAACCTCATGGCTTCGTCACACAGGACTAAGCACGTGGTACAAACATTTCTGCAAAATCAGAATGTTTACAAAGCATTTTATGTCATCTATAAAACAGGGAGATGAAATAAGCAAGAGACATATGCTCATAGAAACTAACTGAATAAACAGGCTTCCAGGATAGTTAAAATCTGCCTTAAACAAATACACTTAAAAAAGGCAATGCTGCCTGCAAATACGTTTGTATGTAAAGGAATACAGTGGGAAATTTGAGTTCATGATGCTTGTGAATGAGAGCCTTTCTGGCAGGTGTTGTGTATGTGCTGTCGCAATGGATGCATGGCTGAAGCTGCCTGGCAAAATAATTTTTTTTAAAAAAAATTTAAATAATTAAAAAAAAATTAAAAAACCACAAGAACTGATCTGTGGCTCAGTTCTCGGGGTATTTTTAAAGTTAGTATTAAGACTACAGCATCAGGCTGTTATTTAAACTCTACTTTTTGGAATACATCTGTATAGGTACTATGATGGGAGCTCCTGTTCTTTAAACAGGAACTTTGCATGATACAGAATTTTGATAATTTCCTGCTTTGTAGAACTGATGGAAAACAGTATTGGATTCTGATTAGCTGGATAGTGGTATATGTACATGTGAATCTTGTACCTTCTCTGACTAGTAAGGTGAGTAAATACATTCTCAGTATGTGTTAAAAATTTAGGTCAATAAATGTGTTTTGCTAATGTGTATTTGGATCAGGAACTCTGTTACTTCCCCAGGTCTTGAATAAATTCTTCTTCTGGATGCGTATCTATTGGCTATTGAGAGCATGTAAAATTTTACCTGTACTCAATTCTTTAGTTGCTTTTTTCTTCAGTTTTTCACCTGTGTGTTTTATTTCTACAGTCTCTCAGAACAGTGTCCCATTACTAAAAATAATAAAAAAAAAAGTATTGCTTTGATAAATTAGCAGTACAATCCAGGATTTTTGTGGCAGGTATTTGCATGCCAGCACACCTTTGTTTTTACCCTCCCTTTCCTTCTAGACTTCATTTAGTGCATGCTACTGCAGTTATGGAGCCTTGCTGGCAAAAAGAATTCAACCTGTATGTGTCTAATGCTGTCAAATTCAATTAAGCACATCCAAGCACTGGCCAGAAATCTGAAGTTTTCAATCCCACTTACACGTTTTGCAGAGCACAGTTACAGCAGAGTTTACTAACAAAACAGTAACAATTTTCTTGAAAGACTACTCTACTTCCAATATCTCCTTAAGCAGCAGGAGAAATGTATATACATTTGAATGAATTTATTAATTGCTTCTAAAAAACTTTCAGATGCCCACAGAAAAAGGAATCCTGAATGGTATGTTCCAGTGTGCTCTGCTGGGATATTGTATTCCAGCTGAAAAGACGGAGTAAAAGCTATGCATTTAAAAGCGCTGTTGAATTTCTCATGTTGAACACTTTAAAAGATTTTCTTCAAAAAGACTTTTCTACATAATTGTGTTTGTGCCATTTTATATTGTCCTTAAGGCATGCTATGCCTGAGTAGTACAATTTCATGTTCAAGAAATACATGCAAGTATAAAGCACAGATTTCTTCAGAGCAGGAAAATAATTTTATTTTTTACACAGCAGCATGAGTCAACTCTATAAATCTTAATGCAACTGTGGGCAAAAGAAAAATATTATGTGTAAATGTATCAAGGTACTGGGTAGAGGTCACAGCTAAACACCACGAGTTTCTGGGTGGTTCAAGACACAATATAATATCTGTCCATGCCCCAAAGACTGTGAAAATTAAATGCTCTGATATTTACTTTAAAGAAGTAGAGAGAGTTCATGGACTGAAAAGGAATTACCATTATACTTAAACATATTGAATATATCTGGCAGCATTCATGTGAATGAACTAGATGAGAGAGTCAAGCAGACAGAGGGTAATAGTAATTAATGTTAAAATTATTTTCTAAAGAAATAACCATATGTTCCATGTAAACAAATCCATATGTGTAATAAAAGTAATAAATTTTACTTTACATAAATTTTATCTTTAAGCCTGTGAGTGCTTTTCTCTTTGATTACTTTTTGCTCTTAATGGAAGAGCTGATCCAGGAACACACCAGCTATACTTGTACTAGGTGCTGAAAATTTCATAAGAGCATATTTGTTTTCCTTCCTATGGCTGTCAGTCATTTCTCAAGTGAAAAGTTTGGAAATCTGAAGAACAGTGTCTCTCTTTGAAAGAGAGGAAGATCAGAACTGTGTATTTGCCTCTCATCATACTCATTCTACTCCAGTTCCAGATTAAGTGACTATCCTGTGTAGTCCTGCTTTTCAGTTTAAAACTGTGAATGTCCTGTAATAATGACAGATGGATGTCTTACTCTGTCTCTCATCTGAGAATGCCATGTGACTTTTTAACACTGGAACTTTGCTCAAAATGCATTTCTCTCCTTTTGCAGTAATTCTCCATTTCTTCATGCATCCAGATATAATTGTACCTTCTTTCCCTGTCACATCCTCTCTTGATTCTTACTCTGATAAAAAGCTTTGATGTGCAGCTTTCTGCTCCCTTTTACCTACACAGGTAGCTCAACCAGCTGCTTGCACTCGTGGCCTCCAAAAGGGTTTTTGAGGCATTTCCCTGTCCTAGAAGTTCTTCTTAGAGCTGTTGCTGATGTTCTGCATCCTCAGCCAGTTGTTCATTGTAGCCATAATAGCTTGTGGTAGCTACACTCACCCCGGTCAGGTATTGTGGTGAGAGCTGTGGTTAGTTCAGATGTTGGATGACTCCTTCTCGAGGCCTGTGTCTCACAGGCTTGCCGAACCTCACTTCCTCCTTCTGCTGCGTGCAGCTGGCACGCTCCTTCTGGGATCCTCAAGCCAGCTGCATCTGCCCTGTGATGTTACAGAGCAGAGAGGCAGCACCTTGGCATGTGCCATTAGACTGGAGCTTGCGATCAGAGGAATATCGTTGGAAGTCAGAACATTAGCCCAGTGCCCTCTCCCTGCCACGGTGGCACCTTCTATCTCAGAGTCAGGTGGTCTGAGGTCTCCATGGTGAGAGGCAGTGGTGAGGAAGACTTATGTTACCTGTGATATGGTGTACAAGACTTGCCAAAATGGCATTGGCAGCTCAGTCAGCATTCTCTGTCCTTGCTAGCTACCCATGTGGTTACTAATCCAGACAGGAATCTGGATAGAATCAATCTTGCAGTGGGAAGGTGGGGATGGAGAACACATGGTGATGTTACCTCACTGCAGCAGCAGTGCTGTGGCCATCACACCAAAGCAGTGTCTTGCTGGAGAGGGCAGCATCTTCCTTACCTTTGTGTTTGAGGCTGGTGCTCTACCAAGGAGCACTGACTGTTTTGTTCTATGTTCACCTTTTCCCTAAAGACAGAGTAAAGCTGCTGGTTTGGAGCTGATAAAGTGTAATTGTTTTATGAGAAGCGCCCGTCCACATGTGCTTTATGAGGCATCAGGATTCACTCTAGTTATCCAGGGGTTTGTGCTGTTTCTGTACCGCCTTCCAGAGCTCACCATTGCCCTGCTATGGAAAGCAGGAGAGAGGACTTTGCAAAGGGTCAGGAGGATATTGCAGTAATTGAACCAGCTAGTGATAACCTGCTTATTTCACTGCACGATGGAAGTTTCAGCTGCTGTGTTAATAAGAGCACATGAAGAGGAGGTCAAGTGAAAAAGGCAGGGTTGTAATTTATAATAGGATTCTTAAATATTTAACAAGTGCACAAAGCTCGAAATAATAGCTCTTTCATGCTTTTTATACTACAAGGAGAGAAAATGCATGCGTGGAATGAGTTATTTGGTATATCAGATTTAAGCAAGTAAATGTCTGAAATCAAAAGTAGTGCTTCTCTTTCACACTTTGAACCTGTACTGTTTTCAGCTTCATGACTCTTGTCACAGGTTGAAATTCAGTTTGCTGAGGCTGAGAAAATTTGAGTGGTGTCATGCTACACCTGAGAACTGAAAATAGCATACTGTGGGACTTGGAAATGAGATACAAAAGAGAGACCTCCTCTAAAATCTAGGGCCAGTCTTGCAAGGCTTTTTAACATCGACAGTTTTGCAGCCATGAGGATATAAAATGCAGAACATGCTAAAACGAAGACATCTAACCGCAAATCATGTTTTTAAATTCTTGCTCTATTTTTTTCTCCTGTATCTTCTTATTTTGACAGGGCTGGTGGTATGAGTCCTACAAAGCAGTACAAGTATAATCTGAGTCTGCTCTCTGTTTCAAAAGTGCCCTAGTGGAAAGATGAGTTTGCTGATGCTGTCCTGATGTGCCCTCACGGACTAGTACAGTACAGAAATGTGTGGAACTTTGAGGTGCTTTGCTTAGGCCATGTGCTGCTTGAAGGATGTGACACAACCTTGGCCAAAGATTGCAGGAGGTTTGAAGGAATGTTGCCATATTTAGAAGTTTATGTATCAATTAGTAGCTTGTTTCAGTGCAATCCTGGAATTTGTATTTAGAAAGAATGTACTCAGCCTTTGATTCAGAAAGTGTTTTCAGGGTAAAATTAGTTCTTTCTTTCTAATTGGAAAATACCTCTTGAGGTAATAGATAAATATGAGATCTCGGCAGGCTAGTTTTATCTGATTTTATTTGTATGTCGTAGAAATGCACAGTTGCAATGGCAAATTTTATATGTTTAGCATGCTGCAGTCATATCAGTGCTGTCTAAACTGGGCCTTTTGGCTGCTCCATGCTTTTAACCCATCTTGTGTGAGAAATGGTGAGAGAGGACTGACAAATACGGATTTTAGTATCAGATGTCACAGTGACCTTCTTCAAAACCCAGAGCATATTGGTGGATTTGTTTGATTCTTTATGACAGAGGTAATTACTTGGCCATCTTTGAGGTCCGTGGATTAAAATCATACCTAACTAGGCTATCATCATTCCACTTCTACATCCATGATGTGGTTCAGTGTTGCAGGTGAGTAACTGTAAAAGACATATTTAGCATGCTTGTATTGTACTTTAACAGTGAATCTCCCTTTTCTTTCTCTTGTGCTGTCTCTCATTCCCTTTTTCACTTCATACAAAGAAACAGAACAGCATCAGTGAGGATCTCATTGCAAATGTTCTTATCAGAAAGTGTACAACAAGTGCAAGAATGCCACAATTATGAAGTGGTACTTCCTGAAGTGCCATCCTACCATGATGATAAAGGTCTTACAGTGTCTCCAATTTTCCCTCTCCCGCTTGGGTAAATTTTACCTTTTCTGTGCTGGTAGGATTTAAAATCTCTAGATAATAAAAAGGGCTTCTAAAATGGCTGCTCTTGCTAATTAATGACTTCTGTGTAAGATTTCTTGAACTTTTTGATTCTTTGTTACTTATTCCAGCAAAATGTTATTGTGTTTATATTAATGTCATGGGTTAACAGCATGATGAAGTGAAGGATCCACTACTGGATCCCCAAGCAGACAAGAAAGACTCCACTGCAAATAGCTTTAGAAAGTACTAGGAATTTCTTGTATTCTCTTCAAATTATCTGTCATGTTTTCTTATGTAAGCTGGTTGTTCAAAGATATCTCATGCTTGTAGCTAAAATTCCAGGCTTTTACAGCAGCCAAATAATAATACAACAGTAAAATTTATAAAGATAGGTTTACAGAGAAAAGGAAAAGTCAAGGTTATGTGTGCGTATCTGATGGCCAGATAAAATAGCTTCTCCCATTTAGTCTGCTGTCCAACTAATGGGCTTTCAGATACTTAGGAGCTGTGTAGTCAGGGATCCAGTTCTTGGATAATTATTTTACATCTTTGCATTTCTAGTCACTGAAGGAGAATCCAGGGAGCTCAGAGAAGCAGGTTGGGGATATAAAGAACTGAAGGAAGTCTAATGCCTTGTGTCATTTCCAGAAATGGAAGGCAATGCTATGTCTTGAGCAGTCAGTTCCTTCTGAAGCAAGGAGGGCTGTCAGGAAGAATGCTTACTTCTGGGTTTTTTTGTTGGTCTTCTGGGGTCTGGTTTATGTAAAGTTGTCCTGCTATCCCCACTGATATACTCTAGCCTGCAATTATCCTTGCTGACCACCAAGAACATAACAAAAGTGCACAGGAGCTCTAGTGGTGCTGTAGGCAGAGAGAGACCTAAAGCTACACTCGGAAAACATTTTTGATATTCATACAGGTGTGAAGTGCCTACAGATACGGTGTTGATTTTCCCAGTGAAACGTGTTTGCACAAAATGTTTACGTAGCAGGCAGCACAGTTTATTTTCATGTGCTTTCTTGCTGAAAGGGCTACTTTTGTTTGTTGATCAATGAAGTTGTTAGGACCAGATCCTCTCCAATCTATTTCTTTCTCTATTTTGAACTATTCTTTCTGTTTTTTCTTTGCATTTATACAGTCTGATTTCTCTCTGGGTTTTGCATTAACTTGTGAAACACCCTTCCTCTTTAGCCATCCAAATACATAAGTTGTCTCTCTTTAGTACCTGTGCCACGCTTTCAAATTTTATTTAGTAATTGCCCAATAATTAAAGTTACTAACATATAAATTGTAAGTAAAGCATGGAAAGCATATTTTAAAACTACATATGGTATGAATTTAAAAGGTTGCATGATTTATATTCTGTAAATATTTATAAATGGTAGCTGAAGGGAGGTAATGCTTTCTATGTTTGCTTCTTCAGTAAGGAGTTAGATTTTTCTGTGTTTACCTGTTTGTTCAATTGTCTTTTCACTAGTTTCCTCACCAGGAAATTGCCTTGCCACCTGGGTGGGACTAAGGTGATGCAGGTTTGTGGTTACAAAAAGCTTGCTCATAACCCTGTACAAGTTTTTAAATACTTCTGCATGGTTTCCTTGGAATAACTGTTTTCATTGTGCTTTTGGTGGATTTAGTAGTAACTTGTCAAGCTGATGTTATCTTAGGCATTTTAGGTGCTTATCTAATTCCTCTTTCTATATTTCTCACTGAATTAAAATATTCTTAAATGCACAGAGTAGATTTCAGGTCACACTAAGACAGATTTTTAGAGGATGATGTGGAGCAAATGTGTCTAGTTAGAAGATCTTCTGAAGACCTTAGATGCTTTATATTCTTTCTCTGGTGCATGTTGGGCTGGTGCATGCTAAATTTTCATTAAAAAGTGATCAGACAGAGTAGTATTTAAACACATCCAGATTTTTCTTAGAGACTAGTAAAATGTATGTACATTACAGAGCTAGAGGGGCAATTATGCCAGGAACAGAAGATTATCTTGTGCTCAAAGTATTTTAGGTAGATAACAGCTATTAACTTATTATTGTGGGAGGAAGGAATCAAAGTCATAATCAGAGAGAATGATGTTTGCCATGTAATTATCTAACCAGTGCTGTGCACTATTATGTGCATATGACGAACCAGTTACACCATGTGCTCTTGCAAAAGAAAATCCTTCAGTCATGTAGTGGGACAGGTGGTTCAGAAGCTTTGATAGCAAAGAAAAGATGACGGTGAAGAAGGAGCAATTACTTGAATAGCCTGACTGACTTAAAAAAAAAAAAAAAGCTGCTGAATTATGTCATTCATACATTCTTATAAAGTGAATCACAGTGCAGACTTGAAGACTTAAGTAAGGTCTTTGCACAGCTAAATAACAGATATTATCAGGAAACTGGAAGTCAAATACTACAGATGGAGGAAAAATGCGTTCTCTTGGTTTTAAATTGCTTCAAAAACCAGAGAAGCACAGGTAATCAGTAATATAGATGAAGCCTGCAGTAAGCACAAGGAATAAAGAAGAGTATGTAATGATAATAGCTTGTACCCATTTGGGAGAAGCTCAAAGATGGGAACCAGATTTAGACCTAGAGCCAGAATTAGAAGGTTTCTCAGTTGTGCCCAGTTCTGCACAGAAATATGAAGCATGGGCATGTCCTGAAAAGGGAGCTGCAGTATTTTGGTCATAGTTATGTGCTGCATGTGAGATGGGGGATGGGTAAGAAGGATGGGGAGGGTAAAAAGAGAGAGGGATTTTAACGATTAAGTTGAGTAGGGATGAAGATGTGAATGGAAGTTATTAGCAGAGATGCAAGCATTCAAATTCTGGTTTATTTCAGAAAAGTACATTGTGTTATGTCCATCTTGCAACAAGTTCCTCAACAAAATATTCTAACTTAAGGTAGTGGAAGAGTGAAGAGAAGACAAAGACTGTCTCGTGCTCATTTTCTAGACCTTCTTAAGGTACTGAGTTAAAATAGGCATTATTTCACACTGGGTGATCTGTAAAGTTTCTAGGTTGGAGCTTTGAATTATATTCTTGCCACTTGAATGTGGTCTAATGCAACCTCAGGGGCATAGCAACTCATGCCATGTGCTTAGCTAATCCCCTTCCTTCTCTTATGCATTGGCCTGCCACTGCCTGTGCCCACAACAGCTGTCATGGAAGCTCACCCTCTTTGGTTCAGGGCTTATCTTCCCAGCTGATCTTCAAGGGGAAAAAAGCCCACACTCTTCCTGTGGCAGCTACCATTTTGTGCTGGTATTTGAGGGTGAATCAGGGACCTCAAAGATTGAGACTGTATGGTGTAGCTGGAAGTGCCAGTCTCTGTCTCCTGGTCCAATAAATAGCCTCTCTTCCTGAAGCATGGTCTTTGTGTCACTAGGATGGCTGCATGGGGCGTGCCACCTGTTTCTACAGGAAATACACAGATAGCCAGGGCCCTAAACCCCAGGTGCCCCCACTCAGAGCCCCACTAAACAAACACATTTCTTTGTAATGGCATTTTACACAACACTGAGTGGGCAAAGCCATGAAGTTAATGATGCCAAAAATTCTGAAGGCCTTAACATGGAGCTTAACATTAGGAGCAGAATAGTAAGTGCTTCATTTCACAGCTCAGGATGCTGGCAAAAAAGCTTGTTGGAAAAACAAATGAAACTTGGAGCTAGACAGGCCCAGATAGATGGTGCTGTTCTAACTGAGAAGCATTTTGTGTGGCCTGTGTGCAGAGAATTACTATCACACTAATTCCAAATTCCAGGTTCGTCAGAGCAACCCACAGCAGCAATACTTCCTGGCTGTAAGGCAGTGCATTCGCAGGAAGTGAAGTGGCACTCACGCGAGCTGTTTGTCAATATATTTGAAGTATATATTAAAGGAAATACCTATTCTTCAAAATATATTTGCAGTATAGATATATTTCCTTTAAAAAATAGTATTTTTTTTCATCTTGAATATCAGGCCAGTGCAACAGAATACATGGCCATTGTCTCTATTAAAATGCATTGTTTTCAAACAATATTCATATAAATGAGCTTTATTTTTATTGGTTTTAAATAGGAATACCATTGTGTTGCAGGTAGATGCATCCAGGAGTAGGTCATGTTTATTTAGGGAAGACTAGTGAAGTTTCCAGTGTCATGACACACAATTCCTGCCCCCCGCCAGAAGGCAAAAGTGCACTGGTGCAAAGTAGCTAGTCTAAATTATGAAAGGATTAAAGGGGTGAAGCAGGTGGTGGTTAAAAAATGGGGGGCTGGGAAGGAGGAAGACACAACACGTAAGACATGTCTGCTCTGAGAAGTGTGTTGATTCACTGCCTCATCTTGGCGGCCATGAGCTTTTACATCATGTAACATAAAAAATTAAGAAAAACTCTGGGCAAAGGATCTGTACCTTTCTTCCAGCTTAGGGAGTGATGTCAGCTCTGGGGCCTCCAACTTAAGAAAGACAGGGAGGGACACACAGATAATGAGAGATCTGGATCCTCTCCTATGAAAACAGTTTGAGAGATTTGTTGTTCAGCTTGGAGAAGAAAAGGCTTTGAAGAGACCTTACAGCACCCTCCAGTACCTGAAGGGGTCTACAAGAGAACTGGAGAGGGACTTGTCACAAGGGCATGTGACACTGTTGGGGCTGCCCGAGGCAGCACAGCGTCCAGCTGCAGACGTCCTTGGCTTCTGCTGCTGCAGGCAGGAGTCAGCTGCAGCAAGGAGGGAAAGCTGCCAGCTGCAGCTTGCAGGGAAAGCTGGCTCCTTCGAAAGGAGCGAGCCCCAAACAAAGGTGGGGTAAAAGCGTCGGCCGGGGCAAAGGGCGAGGAGCGAGCCCCAAACAAAGGTGGTGTAAAAGCGTCGGCAGAGGCAAAGGATGAGAGAGGGGTCCCTGTGTAGGTTCCAGCTGGTTTACTGCCGGTGGAGGGTCCAGGGACAAAGAAAAAGGAGTAAAAGAGAACAGACTATTTTATATGGAGGTGGAACAAAGGGGAAACAACCAATGGGGATCGACTGAGGAGGAGGAGATAACAGAGGAATATCCAATAGGGATAACTTAAGGGAGGGAATTATATGAGTAGACCAATGGGGCGTCGAAGAAGGGAGAACTTTCCAGAACTAATGCATAAGTAACTAGGGGAAAAACATAAATATGAGTTATACATAAAACTGGGTGGAGAATTCCTGAACCAATAAACTTAAAACATGTAAACTAAGAACTACTAGGAACGTGAGAACTCGCCGTAACCCAGGGGTGGGAATCAGACCTCTGTATTCTGGAGGCCTCTGCACTGGTTGTCTGAATGCTCTGCTGCAGTGGCCACTGCCACATGCACTGCAACAGGCATGTAGTGGCAGGACAAGGGGAAATGGCTTTAAACTGACAAAGAGTAGGTTTAGAACAAATACTGGGAAGAAACCATTTACAGTGAGGGTGCTGAGACAAAGGAACATGTTGCCCAGAGAAGTTGTGGATGCCCCCCCATCCTTGGAAGTGCTCAAGGCCAGCTTGGATGAGGCTTTGAGCAACCTGGTCTAATGGAAGGTGTCCCTGCCCATGGCAGGGTGGTTGGAACTAGGTGATCTTTTAAGTCCTTTGCAAGTCAAACTATTCTGTGATTTATTGTTGCTAATTTATAATTATGCTGCCTACAAAGCTTAGTCACAGATTATGGATATTTTGTGCCAAACAGTATTCAAAAAGGCAGTCCTGCTCCTTTAAAACTGTGATCTTTACTCTCCCAGTATGAGAGACTGATCATAGAGGAGAAAGATAATTTGTCCCTTTTCTCCCAGCATTCCCGAATGTGTACTTCAGTATATGTAACAATGTAGAGACATTTATTCTGTATTAAAGCAATGGGAGTAATGAATTTGAACCTGAAGAGAATAAAGAATCTATCATGTACCCATTTATAATTGTTTCCTGTGTGTTTTCCCTAGTACATTTACAGGACCAAAGGTGACACATTTGCCTTACATGGTGAAATAGCTGAATGGCAGTGTGGGGAAAGCAAGCAACCTGCTGGCTGCAGCAGGCTTTTGCTCATTTTTAAATTACACTTTTAAAGATCTTGTTAGTTATGTGTTTTGTAATCTGAAGGACACATGAAGAATTTATTTTATAATTAAAAATATATAATTTTATTACTTCTTACAGTGCAGCTACATTGTTGGAAGTTAATTGAGGAGGCTTGTGAGTTTAATTATACTGCAGTTAGATTGCTATCTAATTATATTCTTTTGCACCTGGCTTTAGAAAAGTACAATAAACTGATTCATTCTTAGGAGAGAAAGGTTATTAAATCCTGCCATTAAGTTTCAGTGATTTTGATTCAGTGAAGCAGATGCGTGATCTTAATTATACAATTCACGGGATTGCCGTCACTTCTACCAGCTGAGGATGGGACCCCAGGTGCCTCTCTATTGAGAGATGAGAAAAATGTGCTTTCATGTATTTTTATTATGAAAGGGTGGGTTTAAGAAATGTGACTGACAACTTCCGCCTCTGACTGCCAGCATTTCCATGTCATAGCTCTTATCTTACCCTACACTGCTTTTTCTCTAGTTTGATTATATATGCATTATTCCTTCATTTGTTCTATGCTGTGTGTTACAGTTTCTGGAGTACCTTGTTTGTAGAGAACAAGCCCCTTTTGTGATGTAGTGTCATCTGCTTTCTCATTCCCTATTTTTCCATTGTGACTTCATCTTTTTCCTTTTTTCCCCTGTTCTTCCTAAAGAAAGAGAAAGAGATCACAACTCCTCGACTTGAGGCTTTTTTTCTTACCACTAACCTCACAGAAAGCTGTGCAGCATGATCAATAGAAAGCACAGAAAGTGGTACAGTGCTGTCATTACTTTCAGTTTGACATAATAGAAGGAACCTTCTACTGTGTTTAAGCTGTTACATTTCACAGCAATTGCTTTGTTTTTCCATAGCTACAGCTTGAAAATGTTACCCTTGTCTTATCCAGGCATTCAGGATTATTATTCTATGCAAAGAGAGCTTGCTATTGGGTAAAATGTGTAAGATCATCCCTGCATTCCTGGACATTTCAGATAATTATTTTGCTTGGAAGATCAGTTCCCAGGTTGAAATCTTAGGTTGAAGTAAGTAATATGTATTTTGGGGTTTTTTTACTGTTATTGCTATTCTAACTTTTATCCATTGTGTTTCCATCTTTGGGATGGTTATCAAACTCTTTATCAATGTGTATGGCTTCTTGGTGCAGCGGTCAAGTTGAGTCTCTTTTCTGCCAGTTTTTTGTGTGTAGATTGTCTCTTTTCACTGGTATAGATTGGCAGTTGTGTCAGGGTTTCTGGGGGAAAAATAAGGTAGAGATATCCTCAAGGTATGATTAATTTCTTCTTACTATACTAAAACAGAGAAAAGAATCACAGTACGACTGGCTGTTTATCCAGGAGCTTCAAATGAAAGCATTCCTTTGTTTGGAAACTGCCAATCTGTCTCACAACTATGGATAGATTTTTTTAGCACTTGTTGCAAGGGTTAAGAGATGGAAGGGAAAGCCTTAATAAAGTCAGTAATAAGCTGCTCCAGGATGACCAGTAGGGACACCTACTCTGAGATTTTAGACTACATCCTAGAGCTCTTGAACACTCAAAAGCTGTATTCCCTCCTTTTCCTTGACACTACCCCCAACAAAGCTCAGTAGAGAGAGGGAATGAAGACACTTGCCCATCCATCTCTCTCTTCCAAGGAGCATACTCAGAGCAAGAAGACTGAGCCCACATGGTTGCAGAAAGTAGAACCTACATTTTTCTGTAGTGCTTACATTTTTGATCTACATCACCAGTGCATCTTGAATTTTTCCTTCTCTGAACCAAGGTGAAACCAGCCTGTGAGTTTGTTTTTCAATCATAACTTCAAAATCAACCTTATATTCTGAGTCCTGTAGGAGAATGTCAGGCTGTAAAGTGATTGTTAGGCTCAAGCCTAAGCAAGTTCAAGACAAGTTTAGACTTGTCCACAGTTAGAACCAGACACAGAAGGGAAGATCTTCCTTCAGTAGTTTGTTTTCTAGGTGGATTAAATGGTAACATTTTCCTATTTTGATCTTCCCATAATAACTTTGTAGTGGAAAAAATGGTATGGAAATCCTTGCAACTTCTGATAGCTTTTTCTGATCAATTTAGTTACTTAGTACATGCTCCTAGTCTCCCTTCTCCCCCCCTAATCTCTATATCTGGCATTAAGACTACATTATAAAGAAGATCAAAGACACTAATGCAGTGTCTGGACAGTTCCTTTGTTCTACTTACCATGTCATCCCTTTGAAGACTTAATTGCAATTTAAATTTGTAAACAAGTGTTTTCCAGATTTAAATAAGGAACTCTAATGACAAGGCAAAGGAAGTTGTAACAAGTCATTTTGCATACTAGAAGGGTTATGTAATTTGTTTTCTCACTATTTGATGTGAATGCTAGATAATAAGGTAGATATGGTATTTTTAATTGGTTGGAAAACAAAAAAGCAGAGCTGTAAAAGCACTTCAATTCTTAAATGTTTTGTTAAACAAAGGATCATCTATATATTTCCCTGAATGAATATTAGAAAATATACACAAACAGAAATTTGATGTTCTTGAATTTTGCTGTCATTAGGGTTAATATAGTGTGAGCTTTTCATTCATGTTGTTTGTCTTCTGGGGGTTTTGGAGTTGCTTTCCTTTTTTAAACAGTCAATATACAAAAATAGTCTGATACATACTACTCTAGAAGATGGGTCTGAGATAAATACAGAGCAAATACATTAAAAAGCACTAATTGAAACATCTTTGTGTAGTTAATCTTTAGATACTTGAGTAAGTCTAAAAATCTGTCATGGATTTTATCATTGTATTATTTGGTTATTTTAAAATTGCAGAATAGTTACAGATCCTCTAGATTCTAAGTGGCTTATTTAATTTGTCATCCCTACAATTCTACTGGCAAACATATGCACAGGTATTGATCAATGCTGAAACAGTCGCATTAAATCAGATTTAACAGCAGACTGTAGAATTAGGGTCACCAGTATTAGCCACAACTACCATGAACTTTGGGAGGAAGCTCAAAAATGCCCATTTCAGCACACTGGAACTCCTTTTATGGTTGTTGTATTATCTTGTTGTATGAATCTTTCAGAACACAATAAATGTGTTCTCCCAGCTATCCACCTCCTACTTCTTTCTATATAAATCTCCTAATACAAAGAGTTTTCTGCTTATTTGTTTCAACTTGGATCCTTCTGTATGACTTGCAGTTCCTAATTACTGATAATCCCATATTTTTAATGTTTCATTCATATTTTATCTAATTATATGTGACAGTAAGTACTAAAACTTTCTTTAAAGCAGAAGCCAAACTGCTTTTTGCACTGATTCAAACCTAATATATTATTTCCCACACTTTATGGGGGCAGGGTTTTTTTTGTTATTTTGAAGTAACATATGTCTAGAGAATTACTAGTTTGCCTGTTTGTGGAGGATAAATGAGTTACACATGAGTATATTATTAGTGTAATTTCCTGTAGCAACAGGAGGTTGTATGAGACCACAGGACCTGCAGTCTTGTCTTCAGCAATCCCACACCACAAGAAGAGGGGCTGTCTGGAAGAGATAATGAGGGAGGTGGGCTGGGTGTTGCATCTGTCTCTGGGCAGTCCTGTGACAGCCTATCCCAGAGCTAACTGTTGATTGATTGCTTAAACTCTGGATTGAGGGTCATTGCAAATGGAAGAAGTGGTGAGATGGGGATAGGTAATGTGGACTCCTTAGCTGACCATGGAGGAGGAGGAAGGAGGGGAAGTTCAAGGAACAGGTTCTAAGACAGCTTCTGCTCCATTGATGCCTCTTGTGTGGTTTTTTTGTGGGTTTTTTTTTTTTAGTGTAATAGAATTTCTGGGCAGGCAAGCAACTGAAATTAAATTCAGGAGAAACAGAATTAACTTAATCTGTGTAAGGCACAGCAGGAGAAGAAAACAGATGTTAATAAGTGGTAGTGTCCAGGCTCTATCCTCATGCCTTACCTGTTAGTGGCCTGCTTAAATGAAACTTGGAAAGCCTGTGCTTTAGATGAATATGTGGAGGTCCTGTACTGCTGTTCCTGCATCCATGAAAAAAGAGACTGCTTTCAAGACTGTGCAGACTAAGTTTAGCTTGAGTCCCATAGCAACGCAATTAATCCTCAAACAAATACCAAATAACAATTGTGTTTAGAGATGTAGGGGTGTTAATAAAGGTGATTTGGGAGTGTTCCTACTGAATAAATATGCTTTTCTTTTGTTGTGAATTCAGCAATCTAGGTTTTCCTGGCAAGCTGCTTTTTGGGTAATAGCTAAGATATCAACTACTTCTATATGCTTTCATGTTTTTAAAAGGTTTTGTGCTTGAGGGTGGTGATCTATTTCTGCATATGGTGCCAGGCAGGGCTTCAGCACCTGTGTTGCTGCTTTTTGTCTTCCTACTCAGGGAAGATTGTAATTAACAAGGCTGAGTTCACTCCATTGTATTCTGCAGTGAAGTTGATGGGATGAATCAAATCAGTTCTGTTCTGTTAAATAGAAGGAATTCCAGGTACACTGGGGGACTCTAGGTGAAGGAAA
The DNA here is from genome assembly GCF_000691975.1 of Corvus brachyrhynchos. Classification (NCBI taxonomy): domain Eukaryota; kingdom Metazoa; phylum Chordata; class Aves; order Passeriformes; family Corvidae; genus Corvus; species Corvus brachyrhynchos. The sequence continues at coordinate 14,516,838 of NW_008239110.1, forward strand.
TGGCAGAAGGCTGGAGGGAATTTAGTTTTCTGCATGAAAATGTAAAGTACTTAATTTCAACAGGCTTGTTCCTTGTAACCTCTGTTCTTTAATGCTGAAACTTAACTAAGTTGTATTTTAATCTCTGTATAATAGAGTATACAGGCCTCTGTGGAGCTAGGAAAGAAATTGTTCCTTTCCATATTAAGCAGTGTACGGGTGTCAGGAGTCAGCAGAGATGGCTGATTACCCTGCTAGGCAACTGAAATAAAGGGAAAAGTGCTCTCCCAGGTGTAACCTGGAGGAGATTTTTCTTCCACAACAGAAGGAGATCTAGAATTTTAAAACGAGTTCCAAAGTAACAATAATGTTTTCTGTTACCTCATGGTTTGCATTGTCTTGAGAGGCTTTTAGTGGCCAGAGCCCCAGCAATCTTCTCTTCACTGAATTACTGGGATAGGAAATATTTTGTTTCATCAGTACCTATTATGCCAGGCAGGCCCAGGTCTTGCAAACATTTATGTATGCACTTATCTTGCCTATTACACATACTCACCCTCGTTTTGGGCATGCAGAAGAAGAAAGTAACTGGAGGTCCAGTGTATTTGTCCCCTCTTCACAGGTTTAGATTGAGCAATCAAGGAATGCTTCTCACTAACATTCAGAAAATTTGAACAATAGGTGTGGCATTTGCTTCTGCAAACTGTGTGCATCTGTAAGGTTTCAAATTGCTGCAATTGGAGGTACTTTTAGAGAAAACTTGGCTCAGTAATATACTTCCTTTATTATTCAGTGTACTATTGCTACTCTTCATATCAGTAATCCACATTAGTTAGCTTTCTTATTTAGAAGAAAAAGCTTTTTTTCTTCTGTATTGTTAGAAGGAAGAAAATGCCTTATCAGGGATTAGTAGGGTCCAAGGTGATTGATTTCTGGGAATGAGTGGTGCTTACACATATTAAACTGCTTCTGTGCAGACATTATCCTCTGATACTTCCAATGGCTTTTCAGAAGCAAAGAGGAGCAGAATGCAAATGACTGTAGAAGGAAAAGGTTGTTTTTTCTTGATTTTTTTCTTTTCCTAGTGGGTGAATATTACATCATTCTTAGATTTTAGGGGAGGCCAGTACCATAACTGAAATAATTAATAATGGTTGTCTTGACCTTTTAACTTTTTAAGGCCTGTTGGAAACTCAGTCACTGCATGAAGCAGATGAAGATGTGGTCACTGATGTTGATTTCAGCAATATGATTTCTGAAGAAGAAAAAGAAGAGTTAAAGATTGAGCTAGCCAAGGTAATGAATTTGAATTTCTGTGAGTGTTACTGTTTCTACTTCGGTAAACTGGAAGCTATTAATTGTAGGATGAAGTATACATCATAAAGGTATGCCCTTCCTTTTTTGGTAAAACTACTCTAGGCTACAATCATGTAAAGAAATTCATTTTCTTGTATCTATATTTCAAAGGTTAAATATCTTCTACTTGATGGTTGTACAGTGAAAGTCAAATGCATCTTCCCATCTTAGTCAAGACATGTCTTTATTTATAAATGTTCCTTGAAAAAGAGTGAAAGGTGTTCTCATTAGATCTGTGGTATTGTTGTTACAGTGGTTGTGCCACCTGATAGAAAAGATTCTTTTTGTGGTGGTCAGAGGAAAAGGTAGTGATGATGGTTACAGAGGAGACTGATGACAACAAGCACAGTAATTTTATCCCCTTTTTGTTTCCTTTGATATGTTTTGAGAAGGTAATATTTTTTCAGGAGTTTGGAACTCAGGACATTGTGAAGAGGCTTAAAAATAATAAGGAGATGGGAGGACAAAGGTGTGAACCATGTGATCTCTTTATTAGAAAGATTAAAGAGATTGTCTAGATTTGGTCTACAATCTAGACAATAGTTTTAATTACTGGTGCTGAATACCGCAGAAAAAGAAGTGAAATTCTGAAATGGAAAATGAGAGAAGGGGGAAAACTGTGGGTTTACTTATTTTTAATATGAGTCAAATAGCAAATCACGGCTGTATGAAGTTGAAGAGTTGGTTTTGCCTTAATTGGAATACTTAAATTGATATTAAGTTGTAGTACAATGTAGTCTTAAGAAGTAACATTTTTAATGACTCTCAAGTTACTTACCTGCACTGTGATTTACGATTTTCAAGTGAAACAGAAGACTGTTTCTTCACTTTAGTATTTTATCAGTCCTTGTGTTTCTGAGTTACTGGTTAATTTTTACTTCTTTGTTGATCCTGTCACATCTGTAAACAATCAGGAGGAAGCTGAAAGTTTACATGTTTGGTTTATCACATCAGTTAGGAGTTGGCATATTCATCACTGGCTTTTCATCAGGACTGGGCACACACTGAAACACAGAAGGTTCCCCCTGAACATAAGGAAGCATGTTCTTAATGTGTGTGTGACTGAGCACTGTACTCCAAGACATTTTGGAGTCTCCATCCTTAGGTAGGGCTTGAACTAGATGTCCTTCAGTGGTCCCCCTTCCAGCCTCAGGCATTCTGTGATTCTCTTCTCTGGTGAAGGGGACTTGACAGGCAGATAGAGACAAGGAAGGAAAAAAGCCAGAACTTCCTGTAATCATCTGAGAATGATATGCCTCTCTCAGCAGAATCAATCTCAGATGTTTCTGGGTGTCCTTTCTGCTTACTGATTGCCACAGCAGAAAGAGTTCTCAGTCGCTCATGCTGTGGACATGCTTTAATTAATGTACTAACATTCAAGTGAGAGATTGCCTGTCAAATATTATGATTTTGACTGACGTAGGAATTATTTTCTGACTTCCTCACAGCAGTTTACTGGCATACAGCTGATGCCTAAAAACAAAATAAAACTGATAATTATACTAAGAAAGGTTTGGAAAACTTGAATTTAGAGTGAAAAAAGTCTAAACTTAAATGAGGCTTATCTTAGAAAAGTCTGCAAAAAATGTGTGACCTTGCCTCCTTCAGAAAGAGAAATTTGATAATGTGGTAACTGGGTAATATTTCCTTTTGAAAAGCTGTTAGTCTTTACTTACAAGCCCTTTCTGCTCCACCAATGATAGTTTTGTTTTCTTCCATGTCCTTATGTGCTACGTAATACCTGTTTGAGCCTGTAGGAACAAGCATCTCTTTTATTGTTGTGAGAGGTAAAAATCATCCTTAATTCTGCTATCAGTAGTTGATATAATGGGGATCTCTTTGTGAGCGCCTGTTATGCATTTATTTAAGCAGAAAATGTATGTTTCATCTCTGTGTGGTGTGTCTAATGTATATATTCTTTGTTTTCTTCCACCTTCCCACTCTGACATTAGGAGAGGAACAAGCACTGCTGTTTTTCTGGGAGAATTTTTTTGTATCCTCTATTCCTATTCTCCTGCTAGTAATCTCTTTTTACTGGAAGCTTCTCAGAGCATGAACTTAACTCTGTTCTTGTAGCCTAGCTAACACAGCAGGGCTCTGACTGCAATCAAGCCTTAGGATTTGTACAATGCAACTAAAATGAGTAACTCTTACAGAAACTTCTAACAGTCATTTGAATTTACAGAGGTCAGTCTGACTTTTCAGAATAATAGGAGAAAATTGTAACCCAAAAGCTTTACATAAAGCCAGAAGATTGTTAGCAGAACAGATTCCCTTTTCCTCTGCCCTGCCACCTCCCTCACTGTGAGGAGCATTTTACAGTGACTCTTGAGTCATCCTGGGGGCTGAGATTTTGAGCTACCTTGCTCACTGCTCTCAGTTGTCCTTCCATTACACTCATGAAAGTAGTCATTTAATCCTTGGTGTCTTCCCCCTCCCACACCTTCACAGAAGCAGCTATCTGGTTTGATCTAGCTGATGCACAGGTTCAGCCGTGTGTGTTACTGTTCATTGCCAGTTTGAGGAAAGATGCTAATACCTTTTGCTGCAAATTTACGGGAGCAGGGAACTTTGTCCCTGTATGATGTATCTGTATTCTTCTGACTCTGTTGCACTTTGAAAGAAGGGAAGCATGAGAACTAGAAGCTTGTATTTCTGCTGACTTAAGCTCTAGCTTTATAATGGAGTCTGCATTTATAAAAGTGGACTTTTAAAAAATGCCTAAGCGGGTGATGCCTGACTTCCATGAGAGTTAGCTATGTTACGTGCTTAAATGCTTTTCAAGACTGTAAGTCCCCAATCTTTTCTACCTGCTTCAGAGTCTTCAGTCAGTGATATTTGAGTACTTGAGGGCGGCTTTGTATCTGTCATTATTTCAAAATGATGGAAGTTGAGGAGGATTTTGTCAATTCAAAACTGATTGCTATGTTATAAATAATAAATTACTTTTCTTTAGTCAAAAACGTTGCTCATACTTATGCCATTGAGCACATGGCTAATGCTTGGTTAGGCCTTCACAGCTTTAGATGTCTATTCAGTGGAACAGATGGAAAGTAATTTTATTAGAAGCCCTGAAATGGTTATGTATCCAACTACCTAGTGATCAGCCTAGTGCTGGCCCATAAGTGTCCTGGCATCAGTTTAAGTTAACTTCTTTAGCAGTGTTGAACAGGCAGTTGTGCACTAAGGGGTTTGCTGTTGGTGGGAAACAACTAAAAAGAGCTCTGAACTACTGCCTGAGGAATGCTGACTTTTGTGTTTTCTTTCTATAAGCATTTAACCAGTTATCCTCTCGGAAGACAGACTCTTGACAGCTGCCTCTTGACAGTATTCCATTTGCAGGTTAGGAATATAATGGAGCATAAAGGACATGGGGAGGAGTAAAGCCATTTGGATTGTTGTGTATTTTACTGGTGAAGTGTTGGCATCACAGGCATTGGTGAATACTGATACCTGCTTCACTCAGGTCATGGCTTTCCTTTGTCTTCGTAGTCTTGCTGCTTAATTCCTGAGTTGCTTGAATATTTAAATAGCAGGTAGTAAGAAAAGAAACTGATAGCTGGGGGATTCAAAGATGAAACTTTTTCAAGAACAATGAGCTTGCAGCCAGTTTTACAGTGAATCAGAATGCATGAATGTGTAAAATAAAAATAATGCTGGTACTGATGTCCTAAATATAGCCTTAGAGGTCAGCATTGCTTCAGCTGGTTCTTGCATCATTCCCTGCAGCCTATGGAGTTAAATCACAGGGAGACTGGGGTTCCAGGGAACTTAACATATGGTAATCAGATAAGTTGCCATATGTTATCCTACTAACATATGGAGGAAGGAATACAGTTGGTAAGGGAATTTGTAAACCTGAAGTGAAAGGCAGCTGCTCTGGTGTCACTTGCCCTTGTTAGCTTCAGTATCTCTATGTGCTGCTTGTGTAGATTGGCTTGGGAGGCTTCCAGGTGAAGAATGCAAACCCCTGCTCACTTGCAGGAGTGCTGCCCAAGGAGCAGGATTCTGAGCCAATGGCAGGACAATTCTCCAGTCCCTCTTCTCACAGACTTCTTACAGTCCTGTCTTCTGGTTCTTGCCTTGGTAAAACACTGTCTTTGTTTAAATGTTTCAAAGAAATGTCTTCTGCAGGGAGAATTGCATTCCTCTGTTTGGGTTGGATGGCATCTTTACAGCTTGAAATCACAGAATTTTGTTAAATACTAGGATGTCTGGAAAGACTAATCTGCTCTGTCTTCTGACTGCTTTTATGCTTTTGGTGCTGATTGCTCATGTTAATAGTCCATCTATAAATTTTTATGTTACAATTTTGAAATATGTAGGGCCTAAAATACATAAATAAAACTCATATGACAAGGATATAATATTTGACTCTCAAGTCATATATTATCATGCAATTTTTCTAATTTTTTTTAACCTGCTCCTAGGAGTTTGCATCTGTTTTTTTCAGGACCAGAAGACTAAAAATCTGCAAATGTGACATTAAAAGCCTGTGCATTCAAAGACAGATATTTGCTTTTTTTTTCCAGTCTTCTCTTGTCCTGTCCATTCCCATTTTACTATTGAATGAAAAGTTGGTGTTTGAGACTCCTAATGCCCTAAGGCAGATTTGGGTGAAGTTGCTTCCTTACTGGATAATTCTCTCTCTTACCAAATGCATGTGTGTGATGGTGCACATAGGTGACACAGTTTGAGGCGTTAATTTAATGTAGTGTCAGCTCTGTTCTGGGCATGCCTTTGTGATCTCCACAAGCACTTGACTCTGTTTCTCTAGTTACCTACGAAAAGCACAAGTTCGTGAGATTCATTTAGCCTTTTAACATCGTATGTGGTTATCATTCTGTGGGAACAGGCTAATACTTTTCTGCTTTCTCCTTGTTTCCCTCAGCTAGAGGATGAAATTTCAACTTTGCGGCAAGTGCTAGCAGCCAAAGAGAAACACCTGGTTGAAATTAAACAAAAACTTGGCGTAAGTCTGATGAATGAACTGAAGCAGAACTTTAGCAAAAGCTGGCATGATATGCAGACAACTTCTGCGTGAGTACTGATCTTTATACTTACACATATGAACATACCATGTTTTTCTAAAACTTTTTGGGCTGAATTAATAGCAACATTGGTAGAAAGAACCACCCACCTTTCATCAAGTGCTGTCTGAAAAGTCATTTGCTTTTTATTTCCCTCTTCATTTGACAACTGAATTTGACACTTAAGGAGAAGTAAAAGTGATCTTCTCCACAACTGAGCTGAGCTGGGAGTTGACAGCAAGGAATGCAGGGGGGCAGTGGCATCAGCCATGAAGGAGAAGTCCCACAATACCTGAACAAAGAGAGCAGACCAGGTCCAATGACAGCAAAGAGGGTCAAGCCAAGAGTTCAGATCTGCAGGTGCGTCTCTACTGATGAGCCAGGTTCTAGGTCAAGCCAGGGAGTCAAATCTGTGAGTTCAAGATCTATGAGGTACCTGGCCAGACACAGGCATACCAGTAATATGACTTGGTCTTAAATTCAGTCTAGGCTTTAGTATAGCTCCCAAGTGAAGGGAAAAGGTGCTTAACAAGGGTTGTCCCAACTCTTGCACAACACTTTCATCGCAGTCTTACCCAAGGTTTCACAGCTGTGCAGTGCCAGAACTCGCCCTGAACGGCCAAACTCGGGGGAGTCGGGGGAAAAGCATTAGCAGTTCCTCTCAGTGCATTCAAGGTGCTGACAGAGACTTGGTAAAGTATGTTAAAATGTATATTTTTACATGAAAAGAACTATTATTTGTATTTTCATGAGAAGTCAAATAAGGAATAAACCCCTTAATAAAAAATACAATTTGTAAGTCTCCTGTCTCTCACTGTTGGACAGTTTCTCATCTAGGTCCTGTTTCTCATGAGATGTCATTAGCAGGGGTATCAGTGTTGCCTTGGTGAGGATGTCTGGTATCTGCTAGGAGAGAATAGTTTAGAGACACTGAGCTTTAGAAGAGAGGAGGGGTACAAGACATCTGAACTAGAATTACTGGGAGAGACTAGCAAAATTTTGAAACAAAAACTTTCATTTTTACTTGAAATTTGGTAGCAAGTTCCCAGATAGGTCTTTTTCCTTCACATATTTTCCACAAAGATAGAGAGACCTATGAGACTTTTTCAGTGTGGTAGTTGCTACTTTTTATTTAAGATGAGTTTCAGAAACTACAGTTCATTAGGTGATAAGTGTCCAGAAATAGTTACATGGAACTGAGAAGCAGGAGTCCCATTTGTGCGCCTAAAAATCTTCATGTTTATGGTCCAACTGCTGTATAATTCTGCTAGACACTCATGCCAGAACACCAGTGCTGGTACAAGTCATGGTAATCCAGCATTCTTAAGAATGGTTGTGTTGAGTAATAGAGATGATTCATTGTTGCTGTACCAAAATAGCAGTGGGATAGCATTATTCACCAAGATTCTCTGATTTAGGAAGGATGAAAAGCCTGTTTTAAAATAAAAAGTTCAAAATATTTACATGCCTGTACTTTAGGTTTCTAAATCCACAATTACTCATTTTAAATTTTAAAATGACCTGGTTTTAAGAGGACAAATTTTGTTTCACTTAGCTGCTGTGCTTTCCTGTAAGTTAAAATGACTTTTCTTTAACAGGGAATTTTTCAAAGCCACAGAGCACTGAAGTTTTTGTCCACTTATTGTTATTCTTTTTAAGCTCTCCATTTAGGGATGCATTCTTGTGGTTAGAATGGACTTAAAGGAAGAGGGGTTGACTTTTCTCAGAAACAGTCCTGTGAAGTGTGTTTGACCACTAGTTAAGAGTCATGACCTAACTTACAGGATGCATGCCACCTCTACTGACTAAATTTAAACTTGGGATTTTGACAATTTTAAAGCATTTACATTTTAAATGGTTGGCCACAAGTTCCTTATTAATTTCCTGTACTGTTCAGTGCACTGATGTTTAGTATAATCTATGTGTTGGGGAATACAAAGGATTCTGCTATAGAGGACATCAGCAACTAGAGAGCAAATGATTGCCTTGAGTTTGGTTTGGTTTCTTGGTGGTAGGGCATTCAACTGGAATGACTTCCCCCACACACCTTTTTAATGATTGGGTTTTCAGTGAACAGAGGTGGGTGGATATTCAACTTCTAGCAATGCAGGTTTTTTATATTTTAAAAATAGATAATTCATTCTTATTTAGATGCTAGAAGCAGGGTCATGTTGGTGAAGTTTGAGGTTATTTATTTTAGCTTAAGAAATCATTACAAGTGTCTTTACATGGTTATTTTTAAAGACCGTAATTGAGCTTTTCTAATTAACGTTTTGCTACAAAGGAAAGGTTTTACATAACCTGAAGGAATTGTATTTAGTTGAAGCTTCTTGGTGGTGCTTCTGTAAAGTTCCCACAGGTCTCCTTACCTTCCATACTTCAGATTTTCACCGTATAGTGGATTAAGGTAGAAGATAGTATTTATGAAAATTGACCTGGTTTTATACAGAATCACAGAATATTGGAGGTGTTGACAGCAAACAATATCAGGAGACTCTCTAGTCCAACTGCCTCTTTCAGGCAGGACCAGCTAAAGCAGAGTGCTCAGGACTGTGTTTAGTCAGGTTTTGAATATCTTCAAGTATGGAGATTCTACAGCCTCTCTGGGCAACCTGTTCCATGTTCAGTTGCCCTTGCTGTGAAAAACATTTTTATTTTTCTTAAATATAAAATATTAATATATTTTAATATTTCTTGCATTTAATTTGTGCTGGTTGCCTCTTGCACCTTCACTAGATACCACTGAAAAGGGCTTGCCTCTATCTTCTTTCCTCCTTTCATTAGGTTGTTTATACACATTGATGAGATCCTTCCATGAGCCTTCTCCAAGGTGACCAGTCCCAGCTTTCCCAGCCTCCTCATATGAGAGGTGCTCCAGTCCTTTACCATCTTTATGGACCTTTGCTGGACTTGTTCCACTTTGTCCATGTCTGCCTTGTACTGAGAAGCCCAGAGCAGGACCCAGCACTCCAGGTGTGGCCATAACCAGGGCTGACAGGGGAAGTGTCACTTCACTCACCCTGTAATCACTTTTCCTAATGCACCCCAGGATACTGTTAGCCACCTTTGCTGCCAAGGCACTGACTCATGTCCAATCTGTTCTCTACCAGGATTCCAGGTCTTTTTCTACAAGGCTGCTTTCCAGCTGGTTGATCCCCAGCCTCTGCTGGGTTATTAATCCCAAATTGCAGGACTCTGCATTGCTCTTTGCTGAGCTTACTGAGACTCCTGTTGCTTCATTTTTTTTCAGACGAAGTCCCAAGTAATTGTATTCTTCAATGCAATTATAGAATTGCATTTCATTATATATGGAGAAGGTTACAAGGATTACTTTATTCTTTCACTAGTCCCTCATATTAAGCACTAAAGACATAGATTCACAAGAGATCTTGCCCTTTGCTGAGCATATATATTGTAACCATGCTCAGCTTTGTCCCTCAGCTTTTCATTTGGTGCTCTTCTGTAGTTCTTTGGAAAAAAAACATAAGACATCATAGTCCTGTCCTCTTGGGATCTATTTCAGTACTACTGAGATTCTAATCGTACAGGTAGTCGTACCTGTAAAATTACACACCAATAAATTCACTCCAGCTTAATAGTTCCCACAAACTCCTTTGTTATCCTTTCTTGAAATGTTATCAACTCTTATAAGACATGAACCTCCTCTGTTTTAAATGGTTAACCTTTCAACCCATGGATGGAATAATAACTATGGTGAGAGCTTCGGAGATGAAAATGCTTGGTTTGCTACTAAACCTTTCCAGAAGAGAAATACTCCAGACATTCAAACCACTGTAAGCAGCAGTACACGGCAAATAAATTATTAGAATAACTAAAAAATTAAAGGAAACTCTTTATATCTTCAAGGGCTGTAGTAATGAAATGATGTGAAGTCAAAGCCCATATGTTTAGTGATTCCAGCTGGGGGCCTGGGAAGCCTTTGATGTGATGGAAAGTGGATCCACGCAAGACTGACATTTAGGATAGGAATCTGACAGAGTTGTTTTCAAAATGGGTTTTCATCTTTTGCCCTCAGACAAAAATTTTTACTTGCAGAAAGAGAAAAGCTCATGAATTAGAGGGCCAAATCAAGAGAACTGTATGTGCTGGCTCCAAACAGCATGTTTCCTAGACAGGGCCCTGGGCTGTTTTTTAGGTTGTAGCTGTCTTTTCAAGCCTTTTTAGGAAAGTTTCAGTGTTGCTCTGTTCTTGCATGTGATATTTAATTAAGATTTGGGACAAGAATATTCAACATGGACTTGGTCTTTTCTTCCAGAGATAGAATAAAGATCTATTCATTGACTATTGTGGAACTATGTGAGCAAGCTTAGTTCTGATAGGAAACCTGAGGACAATTGCATAGGTTTCAACAGCTATTGGGAACTTAATGTTTTATAGTTCAAATTTCTGCCAGGTGATAAGAAAATAGAAAGTAACAGTTGCGCTGCATGTGTTTTAGGCTTACAATCTGTGGTACAGGCAGTCTTTGTTCATACAACTTTAAATATATAGTAATGTGTTCCAAAGTTTCAGAAGTTTTTTCAGTAAGTCGGATATAATTCGTGGACAGCCACAGTCCTACTGTGACTTCTAGGAATTAAGTAAACTGTGTTCCCACACACATACTTCTTATGAGTGGTAGTAAAAGAAATGTGGGTGTTTCTGTTCATTGCTATGTGTAATCACCTTTTGACATTTTCTTCTCTAAATTTGCAAGTAAATGTAACAGTTGTGTAAGTGAAGAAATTGTGTTGGCTTTAGCAAGTACATTACCTGTGTGTGAGTCTGTGCTATATGGAAGTAAAAGGAGCCTCTCCCTTCCACTGACTTTGCTTTCTTGGGGTCAGATCAGGCAATCTTCATGCTGTCTTCAAATATAATTACTTTGCTGATTTTCTGCATGTGTCTCTGGCCTTGAATTTGGAAGGGTGGAGTAATAAGGAGAAAGGGCTTAAAGAAGTTAACTTAATCTGTTCTCTTTGTTCCTTGTCCAAAAGGTGTATGTCCATTTGTTTCCACCAGAACCTTCAGCTAATGGAAACTCCACAGTAAGCTCAGGTGATCTGTTCCAGTGTTCATTTCTCAGGAAAAAACCCACTGTAATTATCATGGGGCACCAGAAAATATATACATGTGTATTATAGTTATCTGTATGTGTGTGTATGGAATTGTAAGGATGGGAAGGGAGACCCGAATGTCAGTTAGAATCTCTGAAATGACAAGGATTAAAAATAACCAGGAAAGCGTCAGTGTAAAAATGGGAAGGGAAAAGGGAGAGGGAAGGGAAAAGGTAAAAGAAAGGGAGAAATGGAAGGAAAAAGGAAAAAAAAAGCATGAAAAGGAAAGAGGAGGAAAACTACATGAAAAGGAAGAAAAAGAGAAAGGGAGGGGAAGAAAGGAAAAGAGAGGCTGGGATATGTTTAATCTGCATAATTTTGTTAACCTAGTGTACAGTACAGAGCCCACAGACAGTGTTACTGATACAGTCTAAGGTATGATGAACTGTCAGGTTTTGGCCTGTAATGTCTTAAGATCCTCTGTGCTTCAGCAAACATGTTTTGACTTTTCTACCTGGAGAGTAACTGTAGTACACTTTCCTCCCCGCCCGCCCCCCCCCATGCTGCATTGCACAAATAATGTGTTTCGAACAACTGTATCCCAGATTTTTTCCAAGTGCTTGAAGATTACAGGGCAGGATATCCCAGAACATCTGGCACCTTTGTCTGGCACCTTTCCTGACCTGTGACTCTCTCCAGCCTATTGAACAGTCACCTTCCATGTGCTGCCCACAGATTTCTGGCTGCAGCCTGCAGAGGTTCTGTTCCCTCAGTTCTCTCTGTGGGAGAGGAACTACCTGGGGCATACTTCCTTAGATTTAGGCATATGTACCCATCCAAATGCCAGCAGTTTCTGTTAATTCTTAACACCCCTGGCAATGGGAAGGATGACAAAAAAAAAAAAGGTCTGTTGTTTGGTTTTGAAGTTGGAATGAATTTCAGGAGAGTACTAAAAAAACCCACCAAAACAAACTACAAAAAAACATACAACAGCTTAGAGTTCATTTGTGGCAAAAATGACAACTAAGAATGCTCTTAGAGAATGTTTTATGTACATTTTCTCTGTCATTCATATATGCATTTATTTCATTTGAGTATTAGCATAATTTAGTTAATGCTGAGCCCTGTTTCTCCCAGAAAGTCAACAGAAAAATAGTTTTCTAGCTGAGAGTTTCTCAGGGATCCAGATGCTTTAGATCGATTGGAGAAAAGTCATTCTTAAGCTGACTAATGGTTTGAAAACTGAAAAGAAGAAAGCTCCATAGGGCATGGCTTGTGCTACCAGGCTCAGCTCTACTGTATGGTTTTGTTGTTAATTGTTTGCATTCTGTTACATCTTCTGTGAGCCTTATCACAGGCGAGGGTTTCTCAAATGGATTCGTTTTCCCAGCAAGCATTGATGGAGAGGCACAATGCTGAATGAAGATGTACTAATTATAATGCAAATGTACTAATTTTACAGAAGCTGAATTAAAACTCCTTATAATTCACTGCAGTAGATCAAACGTGCAGCTTGACATGCAAAATATAAATATTATATGTGTAGCCTACTTCTGTCAGCAGGCCATGTATTGCACCTGTGAAGGAAGGTTACATTTAACTCTGCCATGTGAAGGGCAATTCTGTACTGAGATGAGATGGGTATGATTGTCCTGTCTTGTCCTGCAGATGATGCTGGCCATTTAAATGTCTAGTTCTCTCTAAAAGGCTGCTGCTTGGCTGTTCTCTCTGGGA
>NW_008239110.1:14530067-14560103 GCF_000691975.1 Corvus brachyrhynchos
CTTTCCTTCACGTGTTGTGTTTTATGAAACAGTATCTCCTTGTGTTTCCTTTCACTGTCTGTAAAAATCACCTAGTGAGATCTGGTTGTCACAGGATAGCATAACCTAAATGTAGTATATGAAACTGTCAAGTGAAAATGCGGTCAAAATAATGCTGCAAATCTACTTTGTCTAAATAGTATGTTATAGCGCTGGAGACATGAGTTATCTTTAAAGCTGCCTTTAATTGTGTTGGGCATGTTATCAGAATATAACTGCAATATCAGCATGTTTTGTGATAACCTCTGATAATCAGTTTTATAAATAATTGCTTCTGTTAAAGAAATACCCTATTTTGAAAACAGAATTATAATCAGAAGCTGATGGATGAAATTCTTAGGTTAATGTCATATATAAAGATAATGTTCAAGTGTTCACAGGTGAGTGTTATTTACAAGTTTACAATTGAGACAGTGGTTGATATAACTTATTTGTTTAATCCTTGTTGTCTATGGAATACATTATAAATATTTACTGTTAAGTGCTAAGTGAAAGCACAGACTATGATCCTTGTTAACCATTACCAGCAATTCTTCTGTGCTACAGAGTATTTTCAGATGCCACAAAATCAGAGCAGGCATTCCTACTCTAACTGAATAAATCAAGTAGCCTGTTTCTACTTTTGCTAATGCTATTGGGTACCTGGTGTAATGCTGATGGTGCCTTTGTATGAATGGAATGATGTATTTGTGTAAAAATGCACACCATGGCTTGGATGGAAGGTACTGTTTCTTGAATCCCTGTATCCTAAATTATCTGAGTTTGTTTTTGCTGGAGCATTTCCACCTATAAGTTTTGGGGTCACTGGTCTAATCTGAGCTGCTGGCTGGCTGACTGCTGAGGTGCTGTCACCTGTCTCAATGAGCTGGTGGTCAGCACTCACCTAAGGATTGCTAGCAGTGGCTGCTCAAAGGATGACAGTGCACAGGTGTTGTAGATGACTTAGCATGCAGAGCACTTGGTGGTGTAAGGAGGACTTAAACCATACATAGAGCACTTTTTCCAGTTAATGTGTCTGTAGTTCTTACCTGGAATATCCAACTTTATTTCTGGTGGTAAAGGTTTCTGAAGATGAGGTAGGCTGTTCAGTGAATAAAAACAAAAGTACAAACTGCTCTGAGTTACATGAGATGATGCAAACTGCTTGGTCAGATGATTAATGCGAAATACAGCTGAGCAGATTCCCAGGTGACAGAGAGAATGTGTTGAAGAGATCATTATTACCAGAGTGCTTGGCAAGATATCAAATGGATGCTGAAAATATGACATAACTACAAGGATAAAAATATCTGAGCCAAAATACTGTGCATCATATATCAAAATACCAACACAGAGCATATCTAACTACAGTGAGGCAATGTGCTCTGTGGGCAGATTATTTATGAAGAAGGCATAGTGATACATATAATGGTGGAGAGGTGGGAATGGGCAGGGGGTTGATTTTTAAGCTATCAGTGAGCTCAGATGTTATTGATTAATAACATCATAGTAATATTGATGAAATTAATGTTTCTTGTCTCTGCTGACAGGTATTGTATGTTGTGCTCAATTTTCACCTTTGTTATTTTGTTATTCCTTAAAGCTTGTCTTCAGCATTGCTGAAGGGAGGAGGGGTCATGTCATAGGTCATTTTTGCTGAAGTTGGTGCTGAAAAAAGACTGGTTGTGTAACAGTTTTAGCTGGATTTACACTCTTATGTAATGCCAAAAGTATTAGGAACACAAATGCAGTCACCATGTCTTTCTTGCTAGTGGACATACTGGAGGATGTTGCGTTTATGTGATTTACAGAGAAAACATAATATTGTTGGAATGTCAAAATCAGTGTCATATCAGCCAGTTTCCAGAAGATGTGTTCTAACCAATGTAATGTTCAGAAATATGTAGGGGACTCTAATGTTTCTCAGTGAAATTTAGGTCTGTCTGCTGTATGGGACATTTAGGACTGTTCTCTTAATCATTTTACATGGTGTGAAGAACATGATAAGACATGGAGACATTTTGTCATAAAGTTAAATATGTGAATAAAATTAACTCCAAGGTGTCATTTCAAAAAATCAGTTCAATCTGAAAAGTATTTTACTATGTACATTCAACCTGTACATAAATGGGTTGTGCTACAAAGGACCTTTTAGACTTGGAAGTCAAGTCTTGGCCTTCATTTTGTCATCAGCAAAATTCCACTTGTGCTGAATGGTTTAGGAAGCTTCTCTGTTAGCAGACACTTTAAGACTTGTATGCCACAGGCAACAGAATATTTGGTTTTCTTCTTTTTCATAGGCAACTCTTACCAAAAAACTACGTGCTCATCGTTTGACTGTAGCATCCTTATTTTAGGGTCTCATCCCATTCTAGTTTATGAGAGTACATCTACTCTCAGCAAGTGAATGACAGAGCTATTAAACTAGTAAAGCTAGAGGACGAGGCCTCAGTGAAATGGGTATTGCATTTTTCTATGTCCAAGGACAGACTGGCTAAGGAGAAAGGAGATCTGGTAAAAACCAATCTTCTCCATCTTCTCTGTGTTGTACTACAATAAATAAAACAGGCATGACCTTCATCCTTTCTAAGTATAATTTGTGTTCCTTCTGCCAGCATTGCAATGTTTTAGTCCTTGTTGTCATTCAACATTGTGCATGTGCTTGGTTCAGCTTATCTAACTGGAGACTCCTAGAGATTTGGTACCCTAGTCTTCAGTTACTCCCTGTGGATTGTCTTGTTAGTCAGTGAAAACAGAGACAAGCACCTTCACAGTAGGAGCCCATTCACTGGTAGTTTAAGAACTTGTTTGATCAGTAGGATGCTGGGGTTTAGGAACATAAAATCAAAATATATTGTCTGAAAGAACAGAGCGTTATGTGGCATCTGCTGTCAAACCAGTGGTTTGTAAAACACAATCCAGAACAGAGGACTTTCAGCAATAGGTACTGCTGGGGCTAAAAGGATGTGACATAAAATGTGATGTGCCATACTGCAAATGTTAATCTTATTTCCCCTCCTTCCTCCACAAAGTTATTGCTTTCATATACATACTAATAAGGAGAAAATACTCTGTTGTAAGGACTTAGGCAGTGGGATTCTCTTTTATCAGTCACCAGTGTATTTTGGTACATGCTTGCAATCCTACAGTTCTTGTTCTAAGGAGAATGAGAATCAGTGGAATTTTATTTCTGAATTTTTCATGATCATTTCTTCAGTTCTTGTCTGCCAACGCACACCACAGGATACAAGACTGATTATAGTGTGCTCTCCTTTTGTTACTAGGTCAGTACTTCTAATTCTGAGCTTGTCTGCGTCACTGGGAGTATCAGATAAGTTACTCAGAAGGAGGCCTCTGACATGCTCAGAATTAGTTTAGTCAGCAGAAAATCATCTGTGCAGAAAAGCTTATTGATTACTCTGAGAGTGCAAGTTTACTGAAGGGTCTGTATGGGTCAGAATGTGTATTCTGGATCAGTAAATTAAGATTATTCTGTTTGAATCTGCATGCTATAAGTGAAATTAGTGACATCTTTTAAAATAATTCAGTCCTACTGAGAATATGCATTCACTATCTAGGTTTCTTCATCTTTCTTTCTCTGTCCTTCCCCAAGCCTTCTTTCTTTAAAGAAATTTTTAAAAGTGAGGAAAAAAAGGAAAATTGTGGCATATGGAGACAGATTTGATAATTTTTTTCTATTTTCAATATCACAGAATCATTTTGTATCTGTTAAATTTACCTAATATATATATGCTTGAAATAGCTGAGGTGTATTTGTTGTGATTATTTTCGTGCTTCAGACAGCAGATTTTGCCACAAGGTCAGTGTCTGCTGGAAGAATACATACTTGATGTAAATATGATTTTCTGTAAACAGAAGTTGTATCAAACAGGTATTCAACAAATCACTGCATTCTTCTTTTAACCAGTTTGAATGGACCCATCTGGGGGATGTTATCTGCAAGGAGGAAAGAGAGGATGGCTTAGTGAAGGATTGCTCTCTGGAGAGCCCTGCACTTTGTAAGCTGTGCAGAAATGGGCATCCTCACCTTTTGTTTTGAGCTATGTTTCTTAACATTTCAGTGGTTGGGACTTTGAGGGAAATTAATTGCAGGGATTCTAGTCTCTCTTTTTTAATACTTAACACTATTTCTGTTCTGTTTTTTGTTTCCAGTTACAAGAAAACACACGAGACCCTGAGCCATGCGGGGCAAAAAGCAACAGCAGCTATCAGCAATGTAGGAACAGCTATCAGCAAGAAGTTTGGAGATATGAGGTATTGGCATCTGCTGCTTCTCTGGTCTTGTTTAGAGGACAAAATGTATAAATCATTTGTCAGCTCTTCTTTTCCTTCTATATTAGTGTTTTAAAGGTTCAAGTAGTTCGTAGTGAGAGTATTTACTAACATTCATGTTTTAACTGAAAAGAAGGCATAATGATGACCAAAGATATAATTTATATGAGTTCTGTTTTTTTTTTTAAAAAGTATAGTCAGAAATCCTTTCGGAATAACTTTGCAAACTCAAAGAAACGTACAAGTAAAATGGAACAAAAGATTGCTGTTAGATCATTATTAACCCAATTTTATTCATATGTGGATGCTGGAGAAAAATACCATCTGAAGAAAAGAAGCCTATCTAGGACCTGCTTGTGACAAGACAGAAAATATTTCAGGCTATTTTTAATCCCTTTTTTCAAGATGTGCTGCAAAGTTTTGTTCTGCAGTTGTATAAAAATAGATATGATGGAAGTAACAGGAGTTGGGGTCAGTAGAGCTGTCACTTAAAGGAAACTTCAGTGTCAGGCTTTATATGTTGATGTATCTTTTAAAGTGTTGGTCTTACAGTTCCTCAGTATGAGAACAGAAATTGTATACTGTAAACCAGCGTTCCAGTTTTCATTAGGTAGTAGGATTACAGAACTTCTTGAGTGTTTGAAGGAGTTGATTTTTTGTGATGAAATAAATGGACATGGGTAACTCTACAATATACTGTTTGACCTGTGGAGTTACAGTCTCATTTATTAATACTGCATATTATCCCATTGGTATGTATTCCCTTTTTTGTTTTTTTGTAATGTATGAGGTAACCATATCCTAAGAGCTGTGTGTGCTGCAAATGGCTGAAGCTTAATTCATGGCAGCTAAAACTTTTTTCCACTTTTTATTCTGGATCTTAAATCTTTCGAATCCCCCCTTAATACCTACTTTTTACATACAGCTTAATAAATCCTCTATAGAAGTACTAATGTTTCTCTAGGTGAAACTAAAGAAGGAAAATCTTCATTACTGTGTCATCTGCTTTACAGTGTCTTTTTCCACACTGCAGTTCAAAATGGAAATTTAGTGAGTGACTTGCAACCAGACTATAAACATAACTAAGAATTTTTGACTTTATACAGTTAAACATTCTTGAGTAGTATATGCCTATCAAAGGATAGAAGAATAAGCAGGCGTGCAATTATATTTTCCTAGTATATTTTTTTTTAGCATTCAGAAATCTGAGAGCTGAGAACTTTCTAAAACAGAAATTTGAGCGTTCATTTAGATGTTTCTTGAGGGTTTTTCTTCATGAATTTATCTTTTTCAGAATTGATTTTAACTTATATGAGATTTTGAAATTCATAACACCTCATGTCTCCCCAGATGAATAGGAATTTATGTGGTAAAGTCTGTTGTTCATTCATTCATTCCCTATTTGGAGTCTCCCTGGTCTTTCCTTTGGTGCCTTCTGGCTCTTCCATTATGAGAAACAGTGAGTGAGTTCTTCTGACCTTCATTTCACTCATTATTTCTTGTGGTTTTATTGTATTTCACTTCTGTTCCCTCTTTACAGGCTCCAGCTGGATGAGTCACTTTCACAAGTCTTTTTGCTACCTTTGTTAATTCTTTCTGCCTTCCCTGCATTTATAGCTGTATTCTGTATTTTTGAGGAATGTATAAGATGTGTGTGATGTATTTGGCCCCACATATTCCGTTTCATTTTATGTTCTTTCCTAACACTTCCTCTTGTGAAAAAGATGAGCCCACAGCTCAGCAAACAGGTCCTGTTGCTGTTTCTACCTTTTAGATCCCACAGCAGCGACAAAGAGTTTCTGTGTGAATACCTTGAGCGCTGGCTCTGGATCATAGAGGGAAGGATGACTTAGCAGTTCAGGATTTCTCAGGTCCTATTACTTGTGCTTTGCACATGGTGTGAGATTAACTGCAAAGGCAGAAATGTCTTCACTGATCTAGAGTGCGGCTCATGGAGCCGCACCCAGCTGAAATGCGCGCTGAAGCAATAGAGCATGTTTATCATTTAATATTTCTCTTAATTAATCTCTTACCAAATGCCTTTGTCTTACCTGTCAGTATCAGCCCTCATGCCATGGCAGTCATGCTTCTGACATGGCAGATGGGCGATATTTATCCCATTAGCCCTTTAGCCAAGGGCTCAGAGCAGAGGCTGAGTCCATTTTGATTAATCAAAAATCTGGTTTCTAGTAGCTTTCTTTGATTGATATTATTACCTTGAATCTGGTTGGGAATTTTTCAGGAAAATATGAACTACCAGTGCTGCCTTTTTTGTGGGTACTTGCTGTTTTCATTTAAGTTCTCAGTTAGGAGAGTTTTCTTGATGCTTAATGATGAAGCAGCAAGCAGTCTAGCCAGGCTCCCATAGTTATAGAGAGCGTGGTGTGACTTGGGCCTTCTGCATCTGCTGCACATCCTAAATCTGCAGTGATGGTCAATATGCTTCCCTGAGCAACAAAGCTGGCCTAAGTTCTTGGCTCAGCTTGGGCAGGTGCAGTTCTGTGTGGGGTCACATTACAAACCTTATCACTTAAATAACCAGGTTTTAAAAATCTTCCCCCTCCCTTTCCAATCCCAGTTGTGTTTGGGGAAGTAAACTGTAAAGAGGCAAGAATTTTCTGTGTCATTGTTGGCTTGGCTTTTTTGCTAATCCAAATAATTTTATTTCAGTGATCTAGTGTATGGATTATCACCACCCCCTCCCATAATGCCCTTTTAAACAAACATTAGACTCTAGCTTAATTCTCTTGGTTAGGCATTAAGGTTTATAGTCACCAATGACATCCAGATGCAAATCCCTGTTCTGCTTTCATTCAGAGCAGAAACTTGAAGCTGATTTCTAAAATCCAGATGTCATCATAATTCCCAGTATGTTCAGCAGCCTTACTGCCTGCCTGTGGTGATGGTGATTTTGAAAGGGTTTGTAGTCAGACTGACTAAATACTGAAGGCTGCCTTCTTCATAAAACAAAATTCTGTTTTCTACTTTGCCTGTTATATCCACTGTACAGAGCACTATGTGCAACACATTTTTCTGTTCTGAAGTTGCTGGGTCTTAATTTTCATCTTGTTTTATCTCTAAAAATATTACTAAAATATCATATAACAACAATAGGCCAGATAGACTCCCCCAAATGTGCTATTTTGCTGTGTTAGCATTCAAGAAGATAAAATCTATAAGAAAGAAAAATGACAAAATTCTGCATGTTTGAAAGAACAGAGGTGCCACCCTTTGGGGACCAAGTGCTTTTCGTGCAGCTGCTATGCTTCTCTTTCATCCCCACCCCATCCTCCCAGTGTCACAACTCTCTAATTCATTTTGTGCATGAATAATCAATAGCATTTTACATTTTCTGCATTTTGTATTAATTAATAGTGCCTGTAAGGTCTCTTTACAGTAATAATGCATCCTGTTTAATATCGTGTTTCTAGAAATACCAGAAATGCATATAAAACCAGTGTACAGATACTTTTGCTTTAGAATACAAACCAGACACTAGCAGTATAGCTAAGATAATAGATTCTTCATTAATAGGTCTTGTGATTAATTATATGCCAGCAAGATTTTTTTTTTGCTCCTACATCTCCAGCTCATATTGTCTCCTTTAATATTTCTCTGGTATGGAAGGTGAAGGGCAAGGGGATAGTCCCAGGTCACTCACAGGGCAGTGATCAGAGGCTCAGATCTCTCAGTATAAGATATTGCACTGACATTTTAACCTGGCTCTTGCTAAGAAGAGCACAGAAGGGATAAAGTTGAGGATCTTTATCCCTTTTTCCTTTGCTTTCTGCTAAAGTTTGGATCTTTTCATGCTCATGCTATAGTGCTGGACTATTCTTTAGCTGCCTATATGGACCTGTTTCATCCCTGCTTCTGCAGCTGTCTATATGGATCTATGTTTCATCCCTGCTGATGACCTTTTTAGAAACAAGTTGTGATACCAAGTGAGAGACTTTCTGGGTTTTGGGTTGCTTAAAAATAAAAAAAAAGAGGAAAGAAAGAAAAAGTAAACTACTTACACTACACTCTATATGCACGCTACCACATACATTGCTGCTACTGAAGTAAAGGTATTTAAAGATTAAGCTAACAAAGGCATGCATGCAAATTAGGATGTCAGCAGTTACATTTTGTATAGCTCCTTCATTCAGCTGTCTGGTACGTTTTCTTTAATTACATGATCACACAGACCCCTTTCAAATTCAGTGCTTGGGATGAGCCAGCTCTCAAGATGAATGAAGGTAATATAATGCCTCATTCCTGCCAGGGATTGGAAGGCACACGTGGAAAGACACAAAAGACGGCAGCAAGAGAGAGCCTGGGGGCATGAGTGTGGCAGTTGAATGTGCTCCTCAGAGATCAGCACAGAAGGTATAGAGGAGGCACCAGAGGGGTGGAGAAAGGCAAAGTTCATCTGTCCCCAGAGGGGCAAGAGAAGTTCTGGGAACTACAAAGCAGATACTGGAGGAATGCATTAACCTGTTATTTTCTAAGCTTCTAGAAGATGGCATGATGGCAAAAACATAAAAGGGTTTGTCAAGAACAATTATCTTGAACTGACAGCACCTGTCATAGAGGATAGATGGGAGGTAGATGTGATAGAGCTTGACTTTGATAAGGCTGTCTGTACTCTTTCTGCAGAACTGGAGAAATACAGCTTAGGTGTTATATTTTAGCAGGAAGAGAGCATAGGGAACTGAAAATTATATCCAAAGAATAGGTCTCAGTAGCTGACCATAATGCAGGATTTTGCAGGCATCTGTCCTGAGTCTGTTACTCATCAGCATTTTCATTGCTGGGTTAGATGAAGGTGTCAGGATGGTATCACTTTGAATTCCCATATGACTACAGTGGCAGGGTATGTAATCACTTTAGGCACCAAGATTAGAATTCCACATTATTTTAAATTATAAAATTCAGTGTAGGAACGCTTTACTGACAAATGAAAAAAAAATTCAAAAGCAGAGATGGGGGTCACTGGCTAGGCAGCTTTGCAGAGAAGGGCTAGCAAGTCTAGCCTGGTGGCTTATGGGTGCAGCTGAACAAGGGTTATATCTGAAGGCTATGAAATCTCTCTTATTTAAAGTTTCTAGAAGCAGGTTGAGCCAAAATCTTTTGGGGGATGGTTCAGGTATGATTAATCTGCTTTACCACTTTGGGAGTTGATTTTTGGTGTGCCTTTATTGTTGTGTGTTTTGGTTTTTTGTCATTGTTTTTTGTGGTGATGATGGAGTTTTTGCACAGCCTTTTAGGATTTCTGTGATCTAGGGATGTTCTGGGCACTCAGAACTGTTGTTGGATCTGAATTCCTTCAGATGCTGTAGGTGTCATGCCTGAAACTACCCTTCTCAAACCCTTCTGTCTTTTGATACCCCTATCAAGAACATAGCAATACTACCTTGCTTCAGAACGTAATTTCATAACCATTTCTTTTGCTGATGGATGAGGCAGTTGTTGCCTCTTACTTCCACAGACATTCACCCCTTCATTTGTGCTGGTTTTTAGAGGTCTGCAGTAAGAGATTTCTTTATCATATGTCTGTGCAAGTATCTGTATTGGCATGGAGAAGGGGATGGCTGTTACTGGGAGCCAGCAGGCAGTAAAAGGAGGGCAACAGTATCACTTAAACGGGTCTAAGCAGAAAGGTGTTGCGAAGATAAACCCATGAATGTTTGAGAAGCACCTATATACATGATGATGTCTGTAACCCTGTAAATAAACCTGAAGAAATCAATGCTTTTCTTTGGAGCAAAGTTTGAACAGTGCACAGTAAATAATGCATCACCCCACACACTGAGAAAGGATGTGAAAAATAAGTATTTGAAGAGATGTTCATTAAGTGTGCACCATCTATCTGGCTCGCTGCATGAGGCAGGTGTTCCCTTGAAGTGGTCTGTAATTAAAGACT
The DNA here is from genome assembly GCF_000691975.1 of Corvus brachyrhynchos. Lineage (NCBI taxonomy): Eukaryota > Metazoa > Chordata > Aves > Passeriformes > Corvidae > Corvus > Corvus brachyrhynchos. The sequence continues at coordinate 14,540,287 of NW_008239110.1, forward strand.
ACATCAGTAACACAGATGAAGGAGAGGCTTGTCTGCCTCATCATTTCTCGACTTTGGAACATTAATGACATCCTTTGAATATTGTATATTAGTGTGTCTCTCCCAGTTCTGCCTTAATTAAGTTTCTTGTGAGCTCCAACACAGTGTCAAAGTGTTTCAAGTATTGTTTTCAACAAGGAACAGGTATTTTAGAAAATGTCATTTTAGGAATTAAAAACTCCTTATTTTTTCCATACCTTTCTTTACTGAGAGATGATTAAGGAATTCAGAGGGGAAAACAGGACATTTGCTCTTATGTACATGCACAATTCCAGTTCACCTATACTTTTTTTAATGATACCAAGGGAGGCTATGAGGGAAGGAAACCAGTTAGCATTGTTTAAATCTGATCTAATGAAGAGAACACAAAATTTAGTAGACAGAACTTCTGTGCTTCTATGCGTACAGTATAGGTAACTGCATAGAGAAGGACTGCGTGAAAATTTTTGCTTTGGAGGGATATGAATTCATCCACATTCTACTGTGAATTCCAGCATCAAGATTTAAATGCAAATTGTTTTATTTTTCTCCTTGGGTAGTTTGACATGCTACAGATATATATGTCTAATTTTATTGCTTTTGCCTAATACTTTTAATTCTTGCTTTTCTTTCCTTGTGCATCCACCACAGATCGCATTCAATTGGGTAAGACACATTACTCTCCTTGAATACTGCCTCTGTGTTTGACAGGATTTGTTTTATGGGCTGTAATGCAGTAACCTCTTCCCTTTCAGCATCATTATATAGAATAAAAGCATATGGTACTTGAACTGTTATGCCTCATTTTTACAGCATGGTGAGTGTAGAAAGAGAAGGATTGGACTAAGTGTTTGCCTTGAGTAGATTAGTCTCAAATTCAAATAATGAATGCATTCAAAAGACATTGGTCTTGGGAAAACCTACTGATATGTAATCCCATTCTCTCAACCATATTTTTTGTCAGAGGGTTGAACATGAGCAACAAAGAGTAAAAATTCTATTCAGCTGAGTTTTGTAAAGATTATATGAAGTATTTAATTACCTCCTCTTCAATTGAGCAAAAGTATCTTGGTCATGATTTTTTAAAAGCCTTGAGTCCTGGGGAAATTTCCAAGTTCTGAAGATGATAAAAGAGTTCTTTATACTTAGAGTTTGAGTTTATTGATTCTGTAAAGCAGTTGAATATATGATGAATTAGAAAACAATTTTATATGTACTCAAAGATTCCATAAGCGGTCTGGCTTTACATCAGTTCACCCTGAAGAGAGGCTGAACAGCCCTGAATGCCCTGCCAGTCCCTCTGGCCTTGTATCTTCAGTGCATGGAAAAGTTCAAGAGCATTTTTTCCATTCAGCTAAGTTATGCTAACAAGGACTCTTACTTCATTGAGTAAACTTCAAAGTACAGCACAGGTTGACCTTCTTAACTCACTCTGACATGAAACTAAAATGTAATATTTACCCACCTCTGTCATGAAGGATCTCTTCTCTGCAGTGATCACCATCACAGACATGTATGTCTTTTTTTTGGGCTTGTACTAACAGAAGATATTTGCACTGTTTCTATAACTTGCATTCTTACCTCTTTAGAGAAATTAAAATATGAACTCAAAAAATGTGCACTTAATATTTGGATTGTCTGTCATGTGCCATCTCTCAGCTTTCTGAATTTAATCTTCTGACTTAAACCTCTATATTTGGAATGTTTTGCTATTAGAAGAGGAGCAGTCTATGCTGAAATACTTCCAAACTCTATGTTTGCCTATTTGTTGTGTGCTACAAGACTAAAATGGCAAGGATGCTTGCTTAATTTAACAAGCATTGTTAAAGATTTGCTGCACTTGTGAAATGTTTGGGCTAATCTTTCATAAGTCTTAAAAATTATGTGAAAACTCGAACATGAAATATTTGCATTGTCTGCTGTCAGTTCTTGTCTATCTGATCTTAGCAGAAGCCTTAAAATATACACAACAGGAAACAGTTTGCATTAGAATTCATGTTCCACCTGCTTGCCAAATAGCTCTTCTATCCCTTCCCCACCCCATTTCTGAATCTTTAATCTGGGGAAAAAAAATCTGTGTATAGACTCAGTGCTGCTCTGATTTTGTATAGTTTAAAACAAACACACGTGCTGTTTGTATGAGAGCTTTATTTTTTTAATGCTATAATCATGCTTTGCTTGCAGCCAAGTGTTGGTGGCCCTTATAGTAAAGCTCTCCCTGTTCTCAGTCAGACCAGGCTGCAGCTGTCAGTCAACACTGAAAGTAGCAGTGCAGGGATTTTTGGAAAAAGACGCACTCTTGCAGCACACACTTTACTTAAAGCGCTCAGATCTAAACGTGCTTATGGAAAGTTCTTAAACTTCAAATGAAGGTTCTTATTTGGATCAGGTTTGATGCTTCCCAGGAGCGGGGAACAGGTGATGCTCTGAAAGCAGAGTTGGTGGCTCAGGTGGGAAAATTTGGCTCATGTAAGTCAAGCAGTCAGAGTGGGTGGCATCGGTAGGGCTAAAGGTGTGCAGCGTGATTTGGGGATCTTTGAGTAATGCAGAGGCGCCATCCTCTGCTTGCAACCTTCCAGTACTTCTGCTGCTGGGAAGTCTGAGGAGGGAAGTGTCACAAGGAGAGCTGGACGAGAGCTGTGTAAAATAGCTCCCTACGTTTGGGAAAGTTGAGGAGTGAAGGAGGAGGTGAAATGTCCTGGAGAGGTGTGGATAAGTGAGTGCTGCCTTTCTGGTTAAAGAAACCTCTTGTTTACGTAGCCAGTTGTGCAGGAGCTGTTTGAGATTGGGAGTCAGCCGAACCAGCTCTGCTGATGTGCACAAACCTGAAATATCCCTCCTGCTTAACACAGAGCTCATCCTGTGTCACTGTGGGACAGAGAGGTGGCTCTCTGTGCCCCTCTCACGTGTCTCTGTCGATAACAGGGGGCTGTACCATTTAAATAGATTTTGTCAGGAGCTGTTTTGCATCATTCTTTTGAGCCCTATTGCAGGTCAGTTGACCTGAGAATGTGGTAGTAAGATCTTTAGTACTGAGAGTAAGCTGGAGTTTGACATCCCTTGCCATCAGGAGAGGAAGAACACCAACAATCTGGAAAATATGTGTATGTATATTTAAAGCTAAGTTTAAAAAATACACTATAATCATATTGGAAATTGGATTTTACAGCTTTTTTTTTCTTATGTTTTGCTTTCATCCCACAGCTACTCTATTCGCCATTCCATAAGCATGCCTGCAATGAGGTAATGTGCTACCCACATTCTATGTGCTATGGTGATGTTCAACCGAATAATGAGGGAGGATTTGCATACTTTGATCCTGATCCTGCAGTTTAGTTGGATGTGTAGTCTCACTTCAATCAATTAAGGTTATTCATGTAGATGAGGGCTGCAGGACAGGCTAGCTGTGGGTTTTTTCCATTTTAATTGTATTAACTGTTTAATCTCTTGTACAAGCCTTTGAGGAAATGAAGCAGTTCTGAGATGTATTTGGATAGCTGATTGTTATCAGGTTTGTATGACTGAAGCTGAAATTCAGTTGTTTTGCTGTCTCTAGAACATCATCCAAAGCCCATTAACGTCAGAGATGCTTTCCACTCCAACAGGCTTTGGATCACGCTCCTACAGAGGGATTTTACATGAGTGCTTTCATATTTTTAATGGCTATAATCACGCTTTACTTGACTGCAGCCAAATATTGATGTCTGTTCAAGTAAAGCTCTGACTGTTTTCAATAAAATTAGTATCCAGCTTTCTTTTTACTCCCTTGGCCTCTAAATACATCCCCACTCTGTGCCAAGCATGTGGGCAAAACAAACTCCCAGCTATATGATGGATGCTAATTAATTCAAATTCAGCAGGTGGGTAGTTTAAGGCAAGCATTCACCGATGTGACCTATGGGTCAAATATAAGTTATAAAACTCAGTTTCTCTCTCCTTTTGACCCTTCTTGCCCTGTGAAAAAATTTGTCATCTAAATAACAGAAACTAAATTTGCATTATTTTCCCAACTGGCTTCTGTTTGCCCTTCCCTTAAATTTGGGTAATTTTAACGGAGGAAAAATTTAATTTTAATTTAGCCTGATGAGGGATATGATATAAATGTATTTGCAGAACCAGGAACTGTGCTGGACAACAGTGCCTGAGCTTCAGAGTCTGTGCTAATTACGAAGCACAATGTATGCTGTAAATGAGCTCTCAGGTGTCAAGCAAGGAGCAGAGAACCAGAAGAAGGTCCCCTTTACCCACTGTAGACTTGTCCAAGTCTCCTTTGTGCTGGGTGAACACAGAGAAAAGCTTAGCTTAGTCAGAGAGCACCTTAGGAACACAGTCTATCTAAAGTCTTTATCTTTAAAAGCAGCAGTCACAAAATCACAGAATAGGGGGTCAGGATTCCTCAAAGGCATTTGGGACCCACTTCCCATGTAGTTCTAATCTCCTTCTTCCCAGCCTTAGGACATTAAACTTGACATCTTTTTAATAATGTAGGTTATGAACTTGCTTATCAGCTGAAAAAAATGTTTATTTTTTTACAGCAACAATACAAATGGATAAAGTCATAGAAAAGCAGCATTACAGGCAGCATTGTCTGGTTGTTCTTCTGAGAACATGACAAATGTATCATAGATTAGGCAGGCCAGTTATCATTTGGTTTCAATTACTAGGCAGGTTCTGCTTTTGAAAATTTGTAGCTACAAAATACTCATCCGATTACCATAATTGGATTTGACTGACAGAGCACAAGTGAGTGTTCATAGCCCTGTGCTGCCAGCCAGCCTTCATTCTGCCCTGGCAGTGCTGCCTGGTAAGAACTGATCAAACAGTGGCATTATCCCATGATGTTGGCAACTGACTCGTTTTCCTCCCTTCACCTTTTTCTTTTCTCCTAGGAATTCTCCAACTTTCAAATCGTTTGAGGAGAAGGTTGAAACCACTGTCACAAGCCTTAAGGTAAAGGTTAGGGACAGACTTGCATGGCTGTGTGTGTTGAAGTGTGACAGCTTAGTTGTCCCTATCATTTGTACAGGAGACTGATTGAATTTGTTCTATCAAGAATTTCATGGTAGTGCAAGAGCTCTAATGGAAAATGAAGGCAATATGCAAAGAAATTGTCTTTCTTTGCTTTGTTGCTACGAAATTATTTCTGCTGCCTGCCAAAGTTAGCAAGTGGTCTCAGAAATACCAAAAATAGTGGTGGTAAGGAGTGTCTGTTCCCACTCACCTCAATGTGTCATTCAGAAATAGAAAAAGGTAATTCAAACTGCACAGCTCTGAAGACCATTTCCTCTCAGTGATCTGCTTGAGGAGCCTGATCTTATTTTGTTGATTAAGCAAAGGTGTTCTAGAGGAGAGTATTTGTCATGCCAGCTCAGCCTGTTGTGTTCAGAGTGCTCTTAGATCATCCTTTAAGAAATCTGTAATTAAGCAGGACAATAGAGTAAGTTTTGAGTCTGAAATAATCCTCCACCTCTCATGAAACCTTCGGTGTCCATCTTTATTGGCAAACTCACTGACATTTTCTGAAACATTTTCTTTTTGTATTCTCTTTCTTTCATTTTCTTGTGCGAACGGAGTCATGGATCCAGTGTAGACTGTGGACAAACGGGAATGTCTCAGCATTGCTCCTCTTTTTCCCTGCCTCTGTTCCAAGGCTTCCAAGATTAGGAAGACCAGGGGATGGGGGGAGAAATCATGGAGTTACCCTTCAATTCTAGGATTTTGTTGTGGTCTCAAAACATGGAGAACTACCCAGAGAGGCCCCTGAAAAAAGAACAGCAGTAGTCTTATCATCTTCCTCCCAGCCCCCATATTAGCTACAAATCTTCAGTGATCCTACAATGTTCTGCAGTCAGCCAAAACCAATGTTCAGATTTCATAACATTTAGATTTTATTTGCTCTTGGAGTTTGAACTTTAGTTGCAGCTTTCTTGGGAGAGTATACTAGTTCATTTGCCCCTGGAAATCAAACAGGACCAGGGTGCCTCATTCTTTTCAACTTTTCTGAAAATCTGAACTCTGATGAATTAAATGTTTTATTGAACTTTCAAGCTAGGTAAGCTGCTGTGCTAGCTAAAGAAACAGGATTACATAGGATTAACCCTTTGGAAACTTAGAACACAAAGTTCATTTAATTAAAATAATCTTCCTAAGCATTCAGTGGCTGAAAGGCTGAAAAAATGTCAGCTTGAGTTCTGCTGCAATTCTAGGATGGAGTAAAAAGTTTTGTCCTATTTTCAGGCTTGAATCAACTTGGAGTGGACATATCAGCAAGCAGAGCCACAAAAGAATGTTCTCTTACGAAGACAGCCTAATCACGACAGCTTTGTCTCTTCGTCACTTAGTCTTGGTCATTTCCAAATCTTTAGATGCAGCTCCATCTTGGTTAGGAAAATTCTTTTTCAGAGATTTAGTCTTACTGATTTTTATTTTTAATACTTATTACAAATTCAGTGACCTGAAGCATTCTGGAAGTAGATGTGCAAGCACATTGGATATATTTCAGTAATGTATTTTGGTATCTATTCCTTGCCTTCCCCCATGAAAATGCTGCTGGCAGTTTTATATACCAGTATCTAGGTAGCTACAAATGCCTGAAGGGATTCAAGCTGCTGGGTTTGTCCTTTGGTTACTACATTCCTTCTGCTGTCCAAAATCCCAGTATGGTTTATGTATTTTGCGAGCAGCTGTGTTGCCATTGCTGGCATGTAGGCCACTTTACTCTGCAAATTAACCAGTTCATTTTAATATCCATCTCTAATCCAGCCTGCCTAGAACTGGAAAAAACAGTGAAACCAGTGTGAGCTACTCAGGTAAACAACCACATTGGGTTTACTGCTAGGGTCTAGGATCCTACCTGGCATCTACTTAGGGACTGGTTCCTTTAAGCATATGAGACATGCCACTGGCAGATTCTGTGATGGCAGCCTAGTTTAGAAATTGTGGAGTAAAGAAGCTGCTTTATTTGACTGGTTTTATAGCTGCTGTTCTTAGGAAAAACCCATCCCTATGTGTTCTCTGCCTGAACAGTTCCCTGCCCTCCATGGCCATGGGGTGGAATGGAAAGGGGACTTGCTTCAATGTGAGCAGAGGAACTTTCTGTTGTGTCTTTGCATTTTTTCAGACCAAGGTTGGTGGGACAGGCAACACAGGAGGCAGTTTCGAAGAAGTTCTCAGCTCTACAGCCCATGCCAGCGCTCAGAGCTCCCTTGCTGGCACCCGACTCCCTGAAAGTGAAGAAGAGCTTCAGTGTTAAAAAGCAGCCCCTCCTGAGCCCCACATGCCTCTCTTCAGAGACTTGCCCAGACAGTGATTTTCAGCTCTCCCTCACCACACAACTTGTGCAACAAGGTTTTGTCAGCTTTGGAAAATTGCTATCCCGTCCTTGTGTTGGAGAAATGTTTCCTCTCCCTATTTCTATTTTAGATGGGCCATTTTATCACCAGGTACTTTGTACATCATCAAAACCACATGCAAGTCACTGGCTATAATGCACTAAATTCTGTGTTAAGTGACTAAAATAGTTTTCAGCTACATATGACTTCCCTCCTAACAATCTCCCAGTCTCCGTTTCTTATTTATTTTGGTTTACTCTTTTCTATCCGTTGGTTTCTGGCTTCCCTCTCAGTGCCACATCAGACAGATGGACCTAGAGCTGTGCAAAGCATTCAACTGCCAGCAGTAGCCCATACACCAGCTGTCTACCATCCATACCAGGTGCCCCTTGCTCAGGAGTGTTGGTACATGATCTATTTCCTAACAGAATTAAAATCACTTACTGTCACAAGAAGTTGTTTCTCCTTCACTGATACAGTCTGGCATTGCCCTATGCCCATTAGGCAGCAGAGTTAAGGAGGGCAGGAAGAGCCACCTGGTTATTCATACAGAAACTGAACCTATCACAGCTGCTGATTTCATATGGTCATTTTGGCTGGAAAAGTTTGAGTTTCAAAATGTGCACCATTGCTTGCTCTCTCGGGCGTGGTAAGACGCAGCAATGAAATTAATTACAAAATCAAGTGGAGTGGAGGGAATGTCTAGTTTTCTTGCCTCCCTATCTTCCCCTCAAAACCAAGGGAAGATGTATTTGTGAGCCTCAGTCAACATACAGCCTTAAGTGAAAGAATACAAACCCAGCATTTGGCTTCAGACGTGCCATAGGTTAGAGAGCTCATGCCTTCAGAGCTGCTAGCGTAGACCCTGTTACCTGAGAATACGCAGGATAAGAACTCCACTTTTGGTGTCAAATGTTGTTGTGCTTCGCTCAGGATGCAGTTCCACCAACCGCATTGTATCTGCTCAATCGCCAAGAGCCAGATGTCTCTCAGCTTTGGTTCAGCATGTTTTCGGAATTGCATTCCTTTAACATTTTTTCCAAGGAAAGCGTGGCACGTTTGTGACACTATCTCGCTGTGCAGTGAGCACGTGTCGGTCCGCATGGTGCGTTGCTCAGCTCACCAGACACTGAGGTGGGCGCAATGTTATCAGTAAACAGGATGGAAAAGAGCCTGGCTACTTTGGATGCATTTTTTGAGCATACGCCAAAGCTTCAAATCAGTGTTAGTGAGTTTGACATTACCAACTGCTTAAATTTTTGTGAGAAAACGTGGCTTTAAGTGATTTTCCTTTTCTCTTGTGTGGCTTTTGTTAGTTTTTATGAAGTTGGAAGTCCTTTTGTAATGTTCTATTGGACATAAGTTAACTTTGGACATTTATATCACATGCCTCTTTAGTGTGATTTCTAGCATGGAAGCAAATCTAATTGTTTTTCTAGTATTCTTGTGACAATTTTCTAGCTTATTTTACGTGGTTTGGTGCATAAATGTGAATTTATTTAAAATGGAAGATATTAATGGACAACTTAGTTTGTGTAAATGAAGTTCTTGATATTAAAAATAAATCTCTTACTCTTTTACCCTTTGTTATGTTCTAATTCTGTGTTTACCAGTAGTACTAAGCAGCCTGGTCTAGTGGAAGGTCCCTGTCACTGCCAAGAGAGTTAGAACTAAATGATCTTTAAGGTCCCTTCTAACTCAAACCACCCTATGATTACTGTGCATGGGGTTCCACACTCTGTCCCCTCGATCCCCTGCAGAATGGGGAAGCCTCTTGCTGTGCTGCAGGAATGGCCTGTTCATGCTTAGGGCAGTATTTGTGCTGGGTGTGATTCTACCAAACATCTCTTCAAGGCCACTTTTCTGGTTTGTCAAGAATGTTCTCGGTTCTGCCCTTCGATGCATCTGTAGCTCTTTCACACTCATCACTCAGTGCAAGCTAATGGAGACTATGATTTGAGTGCATCTAGGTGGAATAAAAATGCTGATGAAAGCTCAGTGGGCCCCACTCCATCCCTCTTTGCAGTGTGGCAATCTTTTGCCAAGAACCACTAATCAGCTCAGCAAAGTCCAACCTGTTCTTCCAGGGTTTGCACAGGGCTCATCTCACATCTCCTCTGAACCAGACCAATACACCGCAGATTTTGTGCACTGTGCCAGCCATTGAGGCAAGAAGCTCCCAGCATCTCTGCACCACACTCTGTGCTCTAGGAAAGGCACCAGCTGCAGAGCGCTTTGTGGGCTTCAGTCAAAGCATCTCCTGAGTCACGGTGCCTGAAAAGGTGTGTTCAGCTACATTACCTACCTTTAAAGGGTATGACAATTGAATTTCGTTTTATGCTGCTTCATTTGACATGAGGCAGAAGACAGAGAACTCCAGGTCTCTACCATGTAACTTTTCCACGTGCAGATTTTGCTTATTTGGTAATCATGGCATTGCCCTTATCTCCAGCTGTGCACAACTCAACAGTTGGGTGTGCAGACACTGGCCCCACTGTGCCATTCAGCACCACCACAGTGTTACTTCACTATCATTCTGTACTTCTACATTAGCGTTACTACCTCTGCTAGAAACTCATTTACAGCAGAACTGGTACCAGTGTGTGACAGCTTGAAGAAGGGAGAAAGCTTTATGTGACTGTACAGGCTTCTGCATTAGATTGCACAAACTCCAAAGGTCCCTTTCAACCTCAGGGATTCTGTGATTATCAATTGCCTGTGAAGGTGAGGGGGAGTGAGGAATACAGACCTTATGGAAATACTGGCACCATTCCCTGATACAACACATGAACAGGGGAAAAGCTGTATGAAACAAGGAAGATACAGAGAAAATATAATTAATGGGATTACCGGTTTTATCCACCATCACTTAAGGCTTATGCACTCCAAAGAAATCTCATCTCTAAGCTTAGTCGAGAGCTTCTACAGACACCTGTTCACTGGTCTCGCTTCTGTGTAGCACTGAGTGGATATTAACCCATTTTGAAGGTACTTAAGTCCATACATATTTAGAAATCACGGAACACGACCACCTGCCCCACACAGTGCATTACATGAACAGATTAGATTGCAATCAACTGATTTTTAAATGTACCTGAATTTCCCCAGTGGAGAATCTATTTGTAACTGAGACTGCATTAATCAGAGGCTGATTAAAAAGGAGGAAAAACCCAAATATACTAATTAATTCTAAGTATTTGTTCCCTGACACAACCGCTCATCTGGGAGGCAGCTACACTACCTGCTCCTCTCTAAGTGGTCCTGGGATTCTCACAGTGAATGCACAGGAAAAAAAATCTGCCAGCAGAATCAGTGACATTATAGGAGGAAAAATAATGACCAGAATATAAACCAAAGTATTTATTATGGCTACAGCATTTAGGAACACCTCAGGAATGTGGATGAGATGTGGCAGCTATTCTTTTTTTCCTTTCTGTATTAATCAGAGATACAAGCTGGAGTATTTCTGGGTGAACAAACTTTCCTGCAAAACAAAAGAAAGGGAAGGTTAATGAAAAATGCTCTCATTTTGCCACGCGTGAAAGGCTGGCATTGGAATGAAAGCAGCAGTGTCACTTTAGGCTCAGAATAAATGTCAAATTATTCTTTTAAGAAAGTGAATGCTCTCAGTTCAATCTAACTATGGAATAAGAGTAGTTACATCCCTTCTCCCCAAAAAACTTGTATTTTGTGCTCTATTAAGACACTTAAGAGCTGAAAAAGGGATGCACCCTGACCAAGATAATCTGATATTACACATTGTGCTACAGGAAACCATTCCTATTACAGGTGCAGTTAGGGTATATGCTGTAGAATCTACTCAGACACCAGCTCAATTTAAGTTGTTGAGTTCTGGTAGGGGAGCAAAGATGTCAGTTAGAAAATAAAGCAGCCCAGCTTCGTCATGTTGTCCTTTTTTTCCTTCACTAATCAAAGTATTAAATTTTCCACAGAGATTATTATTCCCCTGAGGAGTTACCAAAGTATAAACGGGACTTGTCAGAGACTCTGTTTGGTGACTGCTGGTCCTCTTATCCCTAGAATTTGTCCATCCCTAGTTTTTTTACCAGGACAGGATGAGTTAGTTACAGTCCTCCTCTGGTGTTCAACTCCCTTGCCAAAATTATAAAGATGATTATTTTACCTATCTCTGCTTTCAACTACCAGTTTATTTTGCAAAGGATGAAAAGCAGTGGATGGAATAAAAAGTAACACAGTTGCACCTTAACCATTTCACTGAGGTGGTTCTCACAGGAACCCTGGGCTGGTCACACAGCTCATGTGGGGATAACAAATTCTACTTCACTGGTCCCTGAAACATTGACAGAGTAGGAACAAGCTGCTGTCAGAGCATCGGTGAACACTGAAGACTCCTTTATGAACCAACCCTCTGATGTTTCAGGGAGATCCTTATACACATGCAAGTGTAATGAAAGCTGAGCCTCTCTCTAGGTAAAAAGTGACGTAAAAGGAATTTGGCATAAATGAAATTCATGTTTAATACCTACGGATAAATGTCAGGTATGTTCACACTCCATTAAGTTTCCCCAGAAATATTAGGGGACTTGAGCAATGAGTAAAATAACTAGTTGCTCTGAATGTCTGTCAGAAAAAAAAAATCAATTTATATATTTCATTTATGAAAGAGGAAAAAAAGATGTCCAAATGTCATACCAGCAGTTGAATCAAAAAAATCCTGCAGTCTGCCAGGTGTGTTTTCCAACTCTTCGTACTCAAACGCTTGCAGTACCATCTCACACTGATCCAACTCCTTTACAAACCTGGCCTCTGCAGTAGACTGGTTTTCATATTCCTGAAAAGACGTGCAGTTGTAAGAAAATAATTTTGCTACTCTGAAACAGAACATTAAAATCTCTTTTTAGATCTAGAATTTTCTTCAGTAGTACAAGCCACTCCAGAAATATTCAGCGCAGTTACGTCTTTGACTTTGTTTTTACAAACACACTGGTCAGCAAAACCCTTGAAGTATGTGCCAATTTTATATTAAATGCAGTGGGACTAAGAACACAATTCTTTTGCATAATCTAACTCTAAACATACCAATTGTTTCAGCTGAATCAGGGATGATATGGAGGCAACTCTGCATGACACACAAGTTAAATAACAGGTTCCACTTAAAAATATTTTACATATAAAGATTATTTCAGGCCTGGCTAAGGCTATGAATTACCACAGTGTGTGCTTACGCATTGTCACCACCTATTTTTAAGACCTATTTTACACTTTTCTCACCACTTGCTGTTTCTATATGCAGTTGTTCTTTATATTTCTCCTGTGATTCCTGCCTAATCTTTTTGGTCTAATCTGTCTGAGCTGCTTATGTCCTTATGTCTCTCCTAGGAGATAGGAAGGGGAGTGGTTAAAGGGTGTCCTCCCCTTCAGACTTTCAGTCCTTATCTCTCTGCTATCTTTTCCCTCTCTACAGTATCTATTAATCATTGGTATATATTTATGAGTGATTCACATTTCTAGTCAACTTGAACAATTTTGCTATCATTTGCTTCCACTGATGTCTGCAGACAGGTTTGGCATTTCATTTTCTCTTTTCCAAATCTATTGCACTGTATGTGATGTCTCATCAGCAAGTCTTCCTGACTACTGACTTCCAAAACCAACCCCATAAAGATGTTTTTTTTCTGTGCAGATTACCATCACCTTGATACCATTGGCAGGTCTGACCCCATTCATCATCATCACCACCACCATTAATCACACCAAAGTCTTAAGTACACACTGGGCCCATCTGTGCTCCCAGATCCACAGAATCTGTGGACCATAGCACTTCTGCAGAGAAGAGCAGCACAAGAAGAGGTTTTCCTACTGACCACAGAACATGGCATTCCTTTCTGCATCTTAAGACAGCAACTGTGGTGTGAGTGTCATTCACAGTAGTAATATCCTGGCTTTGTAATTCCAGCACAGTGACGCTCAGATAAACGTGACAGTCATTTCCTTGTCTTCCATACTATTAGGAGCTTGTTCTTAGGCTTATTACTTTACCTTTGAAGTCAAAAATCCAGATTTCGATAGCCATGTTGATTCATTTACTATTCTATTGGGATTTCAATGTACTTTGAATTTTCAGTTACATTTTCATAATTATTTTAGTAATAAATTTCATTTCAGTGTTTTCATCTTATTTTTCTCTTTTCAACCTGAGCTTTGTCTCATTTTTAAATTGCTTAAATTCTACATATTTTCTTAAGTCTATTTATTTCTACTCTATTTTTTTATAATCTATTTTGCCGGGCGGAAGAGTCCACCAAAGACAACAAACTCTTGGCAGCACAAAGGAGAACTTCAGGAAAAGAAGTAGGGCTGTTCACCTGTAAAAGTAGGTCCCACCTCCAACAATTAAGTAGGAGTACCAATCTGTTGCCAACCTCTTTGTGCTATACAACCCACCAGATGTTATTCACACCTCAGCTCACATTGCCCTTAAGAAACATCAGCTATTACATGTGCAACTGTGCACAGTGCTGAAACAACCACTGTTTCCTCTCCACAGGTGGTTAAGGCTCTGAAATAACACTATACTTTGGAAAAACACTAGCTGGTCTCTCCAACACCACAGGCCATCTTTTAAAAATCATTCCCATGCTTTTGTACTTGAGAATAAAAAAAGCAGGACAGAGCTGAAATGTGCTGACTCATTTACTTTAATGTTTTTTCAGAAGTATTTGGGATTAAGTTACAAAGTGAAAATGTATCTGAGGGATCTTCCTGCTGCCTCTCTCCCCTACACAACACTGTCCAAAGCAGCAGTCCTTGTAAAGCTGAAAGGCAAAGAGAGACAGAGACACAGGCAGAGCAGTGCAGGAAGGACTTGCTAAGAGTGTCAAGAGATCAGCACTATTCAGCTCTGGTCCATAAGCACCTTCACTCACAAAATCATAGGGAAATGCTTCTGGCTAGCTGAGAGCAGAGTAGCACACCAAGTTATCACAAGCTTCTCATTTTCCATAGCTCTTTTCTCCTTAAGAAACAACTAGTTGTTCCATGTTGGAACCCTGGATTCAGAAAATTTAGGTTTATGGGATACGGTAATATACATGTAACAAGATGGAGTTCTTCTTCTTTCTTCCTTCTTCTTCACAAGCCTGGGTGATCTAGTATTGGTTCAAAAAACCCGCAGTGCAGAACATGAATGATTAGTTACTGGATTTTAAGTAAAAATAAATTAGCTGGCATTCCATAATTGGGTAGTATGGGCTTTAAAAGGCCTTGGAAGGTAGAACTCGGGGGCCATTTCCACCTTGTTAACTTAGAGGCACATTCTGTGCAGCTGTGCCATAGATAAGAAACAATAAACATCTGAGTCAGAAGAAAAGCTCAGCATCTCCTGTGTTTTAATCCAAACTCTGAGTAAAAGAACTTGTAAAGCAAAGGCAAAGAAAAAAGGAACAGAAATGGAAAATTTAATAGTTCCACTTCAAACAACACTAGAGGAACTCCATGTGAATGGTAGATTTTTAGGTTACCCCCTCTGCTATGTGGGTTGCACTCATGCTAATGTATTGCAGACTCAGCGCCAATAAATAATCCTGAAGGTAGAAACAAAGACCAAATTATCAAAAGTGTGCATGTATTAAATTATGGTTACTGAGAATGATGAAAAGCTAACATGCTGAAGAACTGACTCCATACTGAACCAGCTCTTACACAGTCACAGGAGAAGACTGAGACCAGCAAAGAAAAAAAAGTAGTTATACAGCACTAACCTCATCTATCAAAACCTCATTTTCCTCAATTATAACAGTTTCTCAAGGGAGAAGGAACCAGTGCTCCCTAAAAAAATGCACATACATTAATTGCCAGATCTGATGATGTTGATTTACCCTCTTTACCTTAAAATATAGCTCTGAAAGACCATTCCCACTGCCTGTTTCACCACACAACAACAACAACAGGAAAAAACAAACAAACAAACCACTAAACCCAAAATAAAACCACAAACAGGGTGTTGCAGCAAAAGGCAGAAATTGGATGCAAATATCTGGAATTTAAATACACTCTAAATGGAAAACAATATGAATACAATATACAGAGTCAGGTCACGGAGTCCAAGAAACATAGAATCCATTGTTTGCAGCAGTATGTGAACGAGAGGTTGTGGATACACTTCCCCTCATGCGACCGTATGTCAGGAGGAGATAAAGCACAGTAATTATAATCTCTAATTGTTTGGAAATAATCTAATCATCCCTCATTTGCAATTATAAAAGTTCTTATCAGTTAACATCATGGGTTCACATAAAAATGGTTAAATCACCTTCAAACACAAAAGATACTTCCTAATACAAACTTCTAAGGAACCCAAGACCAGAAATCTCTGGTGTTTGTAGAAAAGCGCTGGTTTCTGTCACATTTAAGTTTAAACTCTAGTTAACTTAATCATTTTAATTTACAACTAAGTATCTTGGTCTAATGGGCTTCATTATAAAGAAATGAAAGACACAGAAATTACTTGCATAAAAAGCAGAAAATAATCCACAGCACCCATTATTTTTTTTCCTGTATTAAAAGCTGCAAATGGCCAGATACGAACAAAAGTGATAATGTAATAAAAAAAAACCAGATTTATATCCAGAGTAGAGGATAAACCCTTCCTTCAGCTGTACAAACCAAGCCCTGGACAGGTTCATCTGGAACTCTGAGAGGCCAGGGCAGAAGCTGGTTATATGGTCCAGGGTTTCTGTTTGAAAAGGATCCTGAAATGACCGTGACTCATACTGGTTATCTTCTAAGCAAGTAAATCGCACTTTCTTGAGGTCAAAATAAGAGATGGCACAGTTTCACAGGTACATGGGAAGAAGAGAATGGGACACCCTGAATTTTAACATGGGATTAAAAAAATGCAAGCTTACTTCCCAGAGTTCATAGATTTCTTTTCCGAGGTCCTCAGATAGAAGCTGGGTCAGTTGTTGCATAGCTGTCTGAAAAAAAAAAAAAGCCATTTACATTTATCTATTTTCTGGGCAACATTTTTATCATTATCTATTCTGAATAATTATCTAATTGTTACCAAGTTAGCAGAAACATCTACTACACAACATATTATTGTATTGTTTAGGCATGGCAGGAGATGGCTACAGCTCTGGCCAACGCCAAGGTGGTGGCACCTCTGGGATAACATATTTAAGGAGGGGAAAATCCCTGTGCAACTGCACCCAGAGGGAGAAGTGAGAAGTGAAAGGAAGATCTCTGCAGATAGCAGGGTTAGTGAAGAAGGAGAAGGTGCTTCAGATACCAGAGCAGAGATTCTCCTGCACCCCGTGAGGAAGAGCCCCTGCAGCCCTACAGAGGAGCAAAGATCCACCTGCAGCCCCTGGAGGTCCATGGTGGAGCAGACATCCACCTGGAGCCCATGGAGGATTCGAAGCAGGGGGATGCCCAAAGGAGGCTGTGACCCTGTAGGAAGCCTGCACTGGAGCAGGCTCCTGGCAGAACTTGTGACTCCAGAAATTGTTATGCACATTCTTTGTGTTCTCCCAGCTGATCAGCGTCATTTCTGTGCCATCTCTACTGTTCTCCCAGTAACAGGAAGGGCTGCTTCTGAAACAACCAACATCACAGGCGAGACAAAGATTTTGTGCCATGATTGTTTCTCCACTTCAAATTCAGGATGATAGAGTGTCACAATATGGTTCCCCATTGCTTGCCACCACTGAAGCATCAAGGTCTCATTCCTTACACCTCTTTCCAGCTCTGGCACTCCTCAGATTTCAAGGTTAGGTGGCTAAAATGACTTACCTGGCAAAAACCTCTACTCCAAACAACACCCTACCTCCTCCAAAAAAAAATCCGAAACTTTTTTTAATCAGGTTTATTTTCTGCTGCCGTAGTGTTGGTGAGACTCACTGGTTAAAGTTACTGCACAAGCAGCAAACTTCAGAGCCAGCCCAACGTCAGCTGTAGAGCAAACAGAAAAAGGGAGAACTCTGCAGTGCAAGCAGAGTGTTGATAACTCACCTCAAGCCACCTCCTGAAGTGGCTACCCATAGTCTATTTTTACTACGAAGTATTTCAGAGTCATCCCAAATGTTTAATGCTTTACTCTCCTTCCCACAAAGTCAACAGCGAAGTCCTCACTGACTGAAATGGGAGCAGAAGGAGCTGCAAATACTTTAGAAAGCTTCTTAAACATACCTAGACATCAAAATATCTTTTTCCTTGCCTAAATTAAAGTAAGAATTCTCTCTAGACTGAAGCTGAAGGCTGATCCTCAGTGACACAACCACCTTTAGAGGCTCCCAGGAAAGAGTTTTCTTCTGTTCAGTGTTTTGAACCTCTTTGAAGAGGGTAACAAAACACTTCAGTGATTATTCCCCTGCCTTTTATGCTTATCTGTTTAAAACTAGGGGCTGGGGGGCCATAACTAAGTCTAGGAGTAAGCTGTTAGCTAAGAAACTGGAAATTAAAGATCTAAGGTGCATTTGGCATTCTTGAAGTACTATCTTTACTGTCTGTAATTTTGGTTTTTTTTTCAATATACTTCCTAGTGTGTTCTTACACTGAAGAAAAAAAGCCTCTGAAGAGTTTCTGAGGCATGACATTGCCCTCTAGCTGTGGCTACAGAAGTGGTTTATATTTTCTTCAAATAATGCCACAAACCAAAAACACCAACTGAACAGTTTGGATAAGTGCAAGACCAAAAATAAAGTGTCTCTAGGCATGTGGCACTCAAAGAATCACAACAACAACAACGAAGACACCTGCATCTGGGGTTCTGTGCAAAAGGTTTAAATAAAGTCTCTGTCAACCTCATGATGTGGCACCACACAAACGATCTGACATGAACTGTCATCCATCCTACTCAGTGCACCTACTCCCTGCTCCTCGCCTCTTGGTAAGGCTGCTGAACATGACTAATTCAGGCTACCAAAACTGCAGCTAGTTGGGGAATAAATGGCCAAGGTGAAGATTACTTCAAAGATTCTTCCGTAACCTTGTACTTGGTGACGTTACAGATGCGAAAACCACAATGAGACGGGAAGTCTACTTGGTTGTGGCAGGCTTGTCCAATGCCAATGGCAGTATTAGTATTGCCTAAAGTGTTCCTTCACCACCACCAGAACATGAAAACACATAGAATGCTCTGCAGCTGTGGCTTCACACCTTATGTTCATACCTCTTCTCGCCTGTGTTTCTCCTCTTTTGGGATATTATCTGCAGGAGCAATATCTCCAACAATGCATTCAGCCATATCATGAACCAAAGCTAATCGTATGCATCTGACAAGAAACAGAGACAGAATAATTAGTTTTTCAGCATTCTAAGTCTAAAACTTATTCAAAATGCTAAGAGACTGCAGAATTTATCCCCCTTCATATACTCTAAAGGTTGGTTGGAGCTTTTCTTAAACTTAATGTAACATTTTTCACTTTTTTGTTAGGGTTGTAGTTTCCACCTAGACATGATTTTGATTTCTGATTTCTAGTCCCTACTGCTTGTAAATGTAGATTTAAGTATAAATACACTGTGTACCAGAGCATAACATTCAAAAGTAATGTACTTAGCTCTTGTACACTTAGCTTTTGGAGATGTTGTGGTAATTAACTACATTATACACTTCATGTTTTTCCCGCAACAGGTAGAAGGTAATCTGATTGGAGCCATCCCAAATTCAGTATACAATTTGTCACTCACAGCTCTGTAGCTATACCAGTCTATGGCAGAATACTCAGAAAGCCTTCCTTGAGCTTTCTCTGTTATGCCAGAGGAGTTCTGTGGCTCCTTACTGTTGCTGAGTGCTCATTCAGTCTGTCAAAATTCACATGGTCTATCGCTCTGACGTGGCTGTCTATTGCTTCACACTGTTTTTTAACAAGGGTCTTCAGGTTGTTTATTTACTGCCTGAAAGAAGAGCAGCTTCGACCCACTGCACTAAGGACTTGCCTCAGCACTCTCAGTTTAGCAATTAAAGTTTTTAGCCCCTTTCAGTTCTCCAGGTAAACAGGACCCTGCCCACAGGATGAAGGGAAGAGGCAAAAGGCTTTCAAATTCCTTCAGTGTGATTTAAAAGCTCTTACTCGGGACGACAGCTTCTTTTAGCATTTTGTTAGCAGCTCTCCCACAATATTAACACATGGTTGTGATAACCAGAGGCAGTCTCACCTGTCCTTGTTAAGGTTTTTATCTTCAGTCACCAAAGCCATCATCGCCATCCTGTACATATGATCGGAGACGCTCTCTGGGTTTGCCACGTTCCTGTACACCCATCCTGTCCGCGGTACTCTCTGTGCCAGTGTCACAGAACCACACAATCATTAGGTCGGAAAAGGCCGCAGAGATCATCAGGTCCAACCTCTGACCGGATACCACCGTATCCACCAGACCATGGCACTGGAAAGGTTAAACCCCCTGCTTTTGCAGGCCCTCCTTTCAGAGACACCGGTGGAAATTCCGCCGCACCGTGACCTCCACGCTCCGGAGAGCTTTGATGCT
>NW_008239110.1:14560422-14611884 GCF_000691975.1 Corvus brachyrhynchos
GGGGAAAGTGGCAGTGCGGGGCGGGACCGCGTCCCCAAAGCTCTGGCTCTTGGCGGATTCCTTACCCACGAAAAAGAGCAGCACAGACTGTGACTGCAACGAGAAAAGCAGCAAAGAAGCCGGGCTGCTCACGGGCATGAGCGCTGTGGAGTAGAGAGGGGAAGGAAAAGTGGCAAGCGTGTCCTCTGCTCTCTTCCGGGGGGTTCAGCACGGAGGAGGCAAAAGCAGCCTCGAAGTCAGGAATAGTTCATACTGCAGTCAAAACTGAGCATCTCGGTGACCTTACCATGCCAAGAAAACCCCAGTGCAAACTCATGTTACTGCTCAGAGAGGAGCGGATAGTTATCAGGGTTGCTGATGAGTTTTAAATTATTCTGTGGAGCCTCCCAGCATCTTGCTACAAACACATCCATCACTTGTATGAGTTGAATAAATAACACAAGTGACATACCTGGCAACTGGTGGATTTTCAAAATACATTGCATTTCTTTGCTACTTCTATGTTGCCAACTGAAATAGTGGGTAATGGTTTAAATGTGGCGATGGAATAGTCTGTTTTCAGGAGAGAATATCTGCAGTTTTGCCAGCTATCAACAGATGGCAGAGTATTTTTATTTATTTTTGTGCATATATTTAAGCTCCTAAATTAATAATGAAGCCCAGACAACATTTTAGTGACCATTTTAAGGCTGTCTTCTCACAATAAACAAGAATCCTAGACCAGGAAAGTCATCACCTTTACACCTGTGTACACAGCAATAAACGCACTGGCTGTTGCAGTACAGCTTTCCTGGTTGAAGTGAATCACATCTGTTGCAGATTGTCTTGACAGCTCTTGAAAACATCCACAATAAAAATTTCATACTTTGTCCAGGCTGCCTGCCTTCCACATAAATAGTCTGTTTCCTAATGTCCTCTTTGGACCTCCTTGTGCCCATAGTTTCATGTTGTATTGTGTGCCACGACCACAGGAAATTGAGCTCTGCCAGATTTGTAATCCCCCTTAGAGCAGCTGCAGGGTGCTGTTTTATGGGCCCTTGTGCTCGTCAACAGGCAGGGCAGGCCGGGCACACCTCAACACCTCCTTCAAGGTGATGTGGTTTAAATCCCATTTGTCTTGGTAGCCTTCACTGGAGGTACCCTGTCTTGGTCTGAGAAAGCACCAAAGTGGGCCCTGTGTCCAGCCAGCGCCTCACCAACACTAAGCAAAGGGGGATAGGAACTTTCCTCAGCATGCTGGCTGTACTCCTGATGTAGGCTACTGTGTGATTTCCCCCTCTTTGGGATGAGAGCACACTTTGTGCTTATGTTGGACTTGGCTTTCACATAACCCCAGGTCCTTTCTGACAAAGCTGCTAGACAGCCTGTTTCTTAACAGCCTGTTTCTTCACAGTTGGTACTAACCCTTTTTAGATCCAGAACTGAGCATTTATCCTTGTGGTTCTCTGTGTTAAACATGTTGAAATTTCTGCCAGCCCAGTCCAGAAGCTTCCTAAAGTCCCTTACAGCTTAAGCTCTACCATTTAGTGTGTCAGCCATCCCTTCTAACTTAGTGTTACCTTAAAATAGCCCAAGAGTGCATCCTGTCCCATGGTCCAGGTTTTTAATAAGACAATGCTCCATATGGACTCTAGTATCAAACCCTAGAGTACTCACTTGTTTTGGGCCTTCAGACGCATAGCCAAGCCACCAGTGCCACCCACTGAGCCTGTCAGCCTTGGCAGTTTTCAATGCACCTATTAGACAGCTTGTTCATGCCATAGTTCATCAGTTTTTGAGTGAAAGTGCTGCAGGAAATAATTTCAACCACTGTAATGAAGTGAAGATTGTGTCCTCTGCTCCATCCTTGTCCACGGTAGCAATCAGATTGGCCAAGTGTGATTTGTTCTTCATAAATCAATGCCAGCTGTTCTTGACTGCCTTCTTGTCCTTTACAGGTCTCTTTCTAATAGAGCTTCATCCACGTTTTTTGTGTATCTTGCAGCCTCTTTCTGGTTTCCTGAATGGTTGAGAAAAAAGCCTTCAGAACGCAATCATAGTGGAGTAATTTAATAATTTGCATTTTAAATAAGATGCTGTATCTAGTTCAGAAATGCTATTCTTAAGGCTAGATGATAATAGATACATTGTCTTTTAACCCTTCCTGAATGTATCTATTCAATGCACATGTTTAGTATTTATAACACTTTAAATCCAGTAATCGATTTGCTCTTGCAAATCCATTAATAATTCTTTAATATGGGTAAGTCGTATACACACCACATGTATGGAGGAGGTATGATTTTTCAATTTTATTGTCTGACAAATTCTTTGCCACTGATGTCCTTAAGGTATGTTTTTAGAATGAACTCTTGAATGATATTAATGAGCCTGGACTCACAGGCACTGGTGTCAGTGTAATTTTTGTAATATTTGTCAAATTTGTAGCATTTATATGTATATAATTCTTCTGCATGCACTTGGTGTGCTGTTTTTGCATATTGCTTATTTACACTGGTTTTCACCCAGTCATTCTGTGACAGTATTTAGAGGTATCATTTATGTGCTTTTCCAAGTACCTATCAAATGCATCATGTGTAGTATTAAATGCATGGACTCTCTGTAGCCTGGAGGATCCTAACATAGTACAAATATTAGCTCTGTCATGATTTTATTCTTGGGTAAGTAGACTGAAAACAGAAACAAATTTGGGATGCTCATCTCCATGCAATTTTAAGCAGCTTTTTTTATGTAATTCAGAAACTTCAGCAAGGATTATCAGAGTCTCCCTACAGGATATTAAGGTAGTGCTAAGGCTTAAGTCTCAATCTTTCATCAGTCTCAGCTGGCTTTTTTCTCCATCTTTTGCCAGAACAGTTGGCAATTCCAAAAAAGAAATCCAAATAAGCTAGTTACCGCAGAGTAATTATGATTTGGTAGCTGGAGATGGCGCTCTCTGCCCACAGATTTTTGCTTCCACCGCATTTGCTGCTGCCCAATGCCAGACTGGAGTTGTGCTTCCATTTCTTTAAGAAATAGCGCTGGGGGAGAGGGGATGCTGTGCACACTCGGTGCAGTAATGTGAAAATCATCTCCCCAGATGCCAGGTGGCTGGGAGCAGACCCGGTAACTACTCCTAGAGTGGACCATAATCAGTCTGTGGTTTATATAATGCAGCACCAATGATAACACATCAGGTTTTGAAAACCCTTATGTGTTCTGCCAGCATGGGCATAGTAAACCTTGTATTGGCAAAATATCTTCAGGAAAAGTAAATAATTGTTGGGATTCATTTGTTATCATCTGGCAGGAAAAGAAAAACAAAATAAAGAGTTGCATAGTTCAGTGGACATGGCAAAATGATTGTGTATCACAGACCCATCAGGAAAGAATAGCAGCCTTGATGCCCTCCTTAATAGCAAAAAGATTGATGAGCACCTGCCAGACACTGTAAATGGTCATTTTAGTTTTCCAGACTATAATATCTTCCTTTGTCTGAGGCAATCTTAGCAACTATGTAGAGTTAGCTAGTGCAACTCTCTTGCAAGAATTCTTCAGTAAGGGTCCCGAAGAGCAAACCTTTGGAGTGACAGGTACACATGTGCCGTGTGGCTCCCTTCACTCTGCCATGCAATTCGCAGTGCTGGAGTGTATGTTCTTGTGCCCAGGGAGCCCACACTGCCCTACGTGGGCTGTCAAAGCAGGGGAGAGGCACCTGAGAGAGGCACTGTGCACTGATGTCTGTGCCAAGGGCTGGACATCTTCTGCTGAGACTTCAGAGTCACAGAATGGTTTGGGTTGGAAAAGACCTTAAAGATCATCTAGTTCCACCTCTCCACAACAAGCAGGGACACCTTCCATTAGACCAGGTTGCTCAAAGCCCCATCCAACCTGGCCTTGCACACTTTCAGGGATAGGGCATCTACAACTTCTCTGGGCAATCTGTACCAGTGTCTCACCACACCCACAGGAAAGCATTTTTTTCCTAATACCTAATCTAAACCTACTCTCTTCCACTTTAAAGCCATTCCATCTTGTCCTGTCACTACATGCCCTCATGTATTTTCTAATATGCCCTCCATATTAGAAAGCTGAGGAGAATGTACACTTATGGTAGCCTTCCAGTAGTCAGCAATAACTGTCCAGAGTGTCCCTGTCCTGTGTAACTAACCTGTGGCATCACTACTGGAAAGAAAAATGTTCTTCTTGCTGCTGTTGCATAACATCTTGGGCTTTCTGTGATTAACAAGGTATTTTCTATCAGAATCGTTAGGATTAACCTATCTAAACATTCAAAATGAAGAAAAAGTGGGTTTCCCTTATATGTGTAACACATCTGCAGAGCCAAGAGTAGACGTTAGAATAGCACATTTGGGGGGAAAAAAAAGTCAATTTAAGAGCAAATCAATCTTACATGAGCAGAACATTTCTAATGTAAAAAGGCAGCTGAATTAGAGGATTAGGTCACACTGCCTGATTAACATCATTTGATCTTCTGCTATTGAAAAGCCACTGGCCTGCTCAGAGAATGGAAGCATTCAAACTTTCAATGACACCACAAGCCTGGCTTAGAAAAAAACCTGCTAAACTGAAAACAACTTGCCTTGCTTCAGTAATTGTTGGTTTGTCTCTGCTGTAGGGGGATGCATCCAAATCAGGATTTAGAAATCCCTCACATTTTGCTATAACAAAGACGGACTGCAAAACTGAATGGGGACATCTTGGACACTGTGTGGGAGAGGCTTACAGCATGCGAATCTTGCCTTGCTTTGCCATATCATATTTATGTCTTGTTTAATGGTGGAAGGCAGATACTCAAATATCTGTTTGATGTTTGGTTTTGCCTTTTAAACTTTTGCAGGGTAGAAGGTAACAAAAAAAGAAAAAAAAACCCTCACCTTGGACCACAGAGCCCACTCAGGATCTGAGACATAACCACTGATGATATTTGATAAGAGAGCAAGAGAGGGAGTTCTAGTTACAGTTTTGTTTTGGTTTGGTTTTTTTTTTTAACTGAATTTATTTTAACTAAGGAGCATGTTTAAGCAAAGAAACTTTTCCTAAAATTTTAACTCTTGCTTGTGAGCCTCAAAGTAAAATTGTAACAGATCAGCCTTGGTTTTCTGAAATTTTCTAAGGGAAAGCGAGAATGAGAATGAACCATTCTATGACATAATTAAGCCTTCTGTCACTGGAAACACCAAGAACAAGAATAAATCCCATGTTAAAAAATCCTCTGGCTACCTCTTGTATCTTTTCTGTTAAAAATCCTGTACTGTTTTCACTTAATTGTACTTAAATGAATTTTGAAGGGATTTTAAGTCCCCTGACACTGTCAGCACTTAGTAAAGTAAATAGCAAGCAGACAGAAAGCAAAGAATTTATTTCCTACCTCTAATGATCTGATGATCAGTTTGCTCAAAGGATTTTTCTGTGCTTTTTGTAAAGTACTAACCAGCATTCACAAGCAGTCCTTTTTATTATTTAAAAAAATGCTCATTTAATATTCATGACATTATTTTCAGTCATAGTGTTATTTCAGTTGCTAGAGATGGAGAAAAGCAGAATTTTAAGGTATCGAAAAGCTGTGAATATTCTTGTCATTCCCCCAGTCACGCTTTTAGGCACTGCACATTCATATAATGAGCACACAGATCTTGCTCAGACTCCTGCTTTTCAGCAGTCTCCCAAATGTCAGCCAAGTCAGACCCTGCTTAGCTTCCAAAATCAGATGTGATCGGGCATGTAACAATGTAAAGAAAAATAAACCCTGAAAGGCATTCTGAATTATAATGTACATTTTTTTACGTGACATGCAAGAAAGAACAAAATGGAAGTTTTATCACAACTCTGCTTCCTTTTGGGTGCCCCCACCCACCCTTATTACTGTGAGCAACGTTTTCTCAAAATAAAGGCGCGCTGATTTGTTTGTTATTTTAGGCTCTGAGAAGCAGGTCAGACTGGAACCCTGTCCAAATATATGCCTCTAGTCGCATTAAGGACCTATAAACGTACTTATCTCCATCCGTTGCAAAGCAGTGCATTGTCTTGCAGAGAGAGCTCCTGATACTACGTAACTCTGTCTATCACTTTATGGCTGTACGTGCTCTTGCATCCTGGCGGGATCTGAAGCTGCTTCGCTCCTGTCGGTTCTCACACAGGGAGAGATGCACGTAATTAGCTGCATTAGCCCCCTGCCCCGCCAGTGCTCGGCTATTATTTTGACGGCTGGTGACAGGGCTCTGGAGCCTCCCTTCCCCTCTGTCACCCTGCCTGGCAGCCGCAGCTGGGCGGCCTGATTTGTGCCCTGGCAGCCTCGGAGCGAGGGGGAAGCAGGGGGGAACACCCTGAGGCCACAGCGCTTCACTGCAGGGGCTTTAAGGGGTCTCCTAAGGGCAGGGTCGCTGGCCACAGCTGGGGGCTGCACTCCCTCCTCTCTCATGCGGCCGATACGGCTCCTACACCAATAAAAAAATTCTGCTTTGCTATTTTTGTCCAAATATTTGAGCCCTTCAGACATCCCTGAACAAAACACACCAGCCATAGGCATGCTCTTTGCTAATCCAAGGGAACCTTTTGCATGGGCCTGTGCTTTCTAACCTGAGATTGACTTTAATTATCCATTATTTTGCCTTCCTCCCTGGGAGCCTCTTGCTGAATGCAATGTGCCACCCAGCACATTAGTCAATCAGCGCAGCTTACAGAGCACTATACTTTACATCTTGGCTTCGGTGTCATTCATGTGCACTGAGTGCAGACAGCAACCACTTTTAAGACGCTGGGTAGATTTAAGCATGCTAGGGCCTGTCTGTCCCTATAGTAAATAGCTTTGCTGACATTTAAGCTGCACATGGCTTGATGTTAGGTCAAACAAAAATGTCACACTATAATCACTTTTTAAATAGCTGTTTCCGGCTCAGTTAGTACTGTATAGTTCCAGAAGAGAAAGCACTTACAAGCTGACAGACAGAAAGGGGAACCGTCTGTGTAGGATGTTTGCCTAATCCCATCCCTGCCCTTGCCTGTCAGGCTTGGAGGCTTTGTTTGTTTGAAAAAAAAGTAATTGCACATACAATTTAATGCCACTGTACTTTTCAGCTGGGCAGACTCTAAAGAAAACTCACGAATAAGTTCTGGGGAGAACTCACAGCTTTGATGTAACTGTGAGGGGGTTGGGTGGCCCAGGGGGCACCTAGCCCTCAGCAGTTTTTGGGGGTGATACTGTGTCTTGAGGCACTATGCTGCTGAGATGCTATTGCTGCAAGTAGGCTTGTTCGTAAAATCCTAATGAGCTCTGACAGCAGAAAATGTGAGGGTTTTCATATTCCCTGACACCACTCCTTAAATTTGTCCCTGCCTCTGAACCAGCCTGTGAAGGACGTGGCGCATGGGGAAGCCATGCCAGATTTGCTTCCTCTCTCAGATGGCTCAGTTTGTGTTTGACTGTCTCCATATAGAATCACAGAATCATTTGGGTTGGAAAAGACCTTGATATGGTTTCACTGAGGCTCTGGCATCCTGCCCTACCCTAAGGAGGAACTAGCATCCCCATCCCCATGGGGCACAGCAATGGCTTGCCAGAGAGCACAGCAGTATTCCCCAGGTCCTGGTCCCCCATTTACACGGACAGGCGGTGGATCAGAGTGCCCTGTGATGAGGCTAAAGTGTGTGTGTCTTTACTCTCCACCCCAAATATGGATGAAGGGAATACTTGCATCCCAGCACTCAGACCCACCTTCCCAAAATTTGCTATGTGTGCAATGCTGCCCACTTGCAGTTTTGTCTTTGCCCCACAAGCTCTCCTGGGGATTATCAGCAGTTTCTTTTGTGGCAAGAGACAGCTGTAATCAGAAAGTGGATCGGTGGATCATGAAGGACTTGTAGAAGGCAACACATGAGAGATCTACAAAGACGAATGAGAGTGCATGATCTTTTGTTGAGGAAGAACAGAAACCCGTTAGGGAATAAAGCAGTTTGTCATCAGCAGTTTAGCAGGAAGGAGGAAACCAGCCTTTCTTGGCTTCCACTGTAACCTTTTTCATCCTAATTTGATCTCTGGCTCTATTATTTCTAACAAGCTGGCAGTCTGAGAAGGTGCTATAGATGTGACTAAATGCCACCATGAGAACTGAGCCCAAGCCTTGAACACCCCTGGCTGCTAATTCACAGAGGCTGCTGACCCCTGCTTGTAGGTCTGTTGTAAGTCATTTCCTTTTCTGATTAGATCAGAACAGTGGCACCAACCTGAGTGTGTCAACACAGGGATTTTCTGCTATGTTGATTTTCCTCTATCCCGAAGCAAGCTGTATGCTACACTTTTTAAGTTGAAAAGCAAATTTATTCCTGTAGGAGATACATTTCCAAGCTGCATTTAGACAACAAGCAGTAAATCTTCACACATTCCTCATTTCACATCATAGTTACAGCAGGTGGTCTCTACGGTCTAATCCCATAATAATGAACATAATAAACAAATCTCTTCCACATTCAGACTGTGGAAGATAAGCTTTTGCCAAATACAGTTGCAAACTACGGGCGCTATGAAGGGGGTAAAATATTACGGTCACCAAGAGGTAGGACAAGTTAACCTTTTATTTACAGCCACCCAACATTTCTTAACCCAGAAGCGCCTCTTGTTACACCTCAAATTTGTATCAGCAACCCTTTTCCTTTTAGGCACAGTTTGCTGGGAATGACTGTGCCTTTGCTCAACCACTGATGTGAAGGTGAGTGGTTGCCATTGCATACAAGCTGTGGGGAGCCACTTTGGGGCTGTTGGAGAGAACCAACCTCTTGGCCAGGAGATGGGCAAGGAAGAAACAGAGGGATGGAGTATATAGAGTGCACAGTAAATTTGGTAAGAATGACCATGCATTCGAAACCCTGCCACTTCTCCCTGCTTTATGCTCTTTGCCAGTACAAAGAATGTAACTGGACTAGAGGAGCAAAGACTGGATGAGCATTCTTGAGGAAGCACAAAAAAAGGCATGCACTGAAAAACAAATGCTGTGGTTTTGATCTTACACAGATTCACTAGCCAGGAAAAAGGAAAGGCCCCATTGATGATTGAGATAGAAACTTTCTAAAGACAAGTTCACTTCCTTTTGTTGTGGATTCCTTCCTCGTAAAACGCACAGAGAAGAGTAGGGATGAGCAGTGGCTGTTTTGTTGCCTGTTACATGTGAGATCATGTATGCCATGATGGACCATCAATTTGTTTCGTCTACTCGTCATCAAATAAAGACTTGGAGAACTTAGGCAAGAAAAAATTTTCTTTAGTCTTACAGCATTTAAAATACATTCAGGCCTTCAACTGAAAGACACTTCTTAGGAAATCAGAATTTAATAAGTAAGTATTGCTTAAACTATCCCAGTTATCTCTTTGGGGATGTGGGGGGGGAGGTTCTTGTTAAAAATACTTAGCTTCCTTTTTATTGCACATCACATGCACAATATTCAGTTGTAAGTGATTAATAGCACATTCTTGCAACATCACATATCATTCTTGTTAGTGAAGATCACGGAATCACAGAATGGCTGAGGTTGGAAGGGACCTCTGGAGATCATCTGGTCTGACTGCCCGGCCCAAGCAGGGTCAGAGAGGACAGGTGATCCAGGACCATGTCTATACTATCTCCAAGGATGAAGACTCTGCAACCCTTAAAAGGAGAGGAACTTCCCATTAGCAGCTGTTTAAGTGAAAAAAAAAAAGGATACACTAAAATGAGGATGTTAACATTTCCAGTTTTTGCTTTGCTGACTCCACATTCTGCAGTTATATGTAAAAATTTACACAAGGATTTTACTAAGTGATCCTTTACAGCCACAACTTTACTGTTTCTTTGCAAGTGGATCATAAATCCCCAAAAATTTTTAAAGCTAAAACCTGCAGCCATGTACCATTGAAGTTCCCAGGAATTTTTCAGTATTACAAATTGTCTTCTGAGGTACCACAGCTTTTCATATCCTGTATTTTTCATATGGGAAATCTAATACTGCAATATCAACCTGAATTTCTTCTGTGCAGAAAAATACTGATTTTAACTTACCTGCCTTACCTGCCTTTTAAACCATGGTTCTTTAGATGAGGCAAACATTTAGAGAGTTTCTGGGGTTTTTTGTTTTTTTTTTTTAAGAAAGACTTAATTTGGACACTTGATCTTGAATATATTTTATGTTTTAATGCAAGTTTTTAATGAATTTGTGGGTTGTGTGAGCATATCTAAACAGAAGACACACTTTTTAATGAAGTGTGTATCTCAGTTTGGCTTTTTGGCCAAGAGCATTGGCAGACGTCATCCATATATGCCTTCCCAGGTGGAGTTGTGTATCTGCTCTGTGAGAATTATGTATTTAGTTTTTAATTGTTTTGCTAAGTGTAAAATTACTGAATGTTTTCACAAGCAGAGGAGTGGGATCCCTGCCAGAGAGCTCTCTGTGTGTGAAAGCAGCACAGCACAGCACACATATGAAGACTGAAGAAAGCAATTCATTATTGCTGGAAGTTGCAATTACCCCTGTGCAAGGCACCCTGACAGACTGCTGTGCAAAAGTGTTCCAGTGCAGGGCACTGACAGGTCAGTGCAGTGACTTTAGGAGGATGACAGTGATGCTGGCACGATGATTCCACATGAAAAATATTCACTGCTTTTTGACTGTTAGGAGGGTCATTCAAATTAATTACGCAAAAAAGCATGTAATAAAATCATTGGGGCGAAATCTGTGATTGTCTTGGATAACGTAGCTGGGTGGCCTTTGTAAACTGGTAAACCTGTAAGCTGAGCAATCCACAATTCACAACAAAAGCTACCCCAATAAAACGTTTGTCTACTGGCTTCTTTGTCTAGATGCTTTTTTTTTTTTGTTAGAAGGTTTGATTTTTACAAAGTTTGTCAGTAAGATTCTTGATCTCTCACAGTTCTGTATTTTCTTTTTCTGTGTGAGCATTTCAATCAAACCAAATATGACAATTTAAAGACATGCAGATGGCTTTTGAGCTAGAGAGAACTGGTTGTCTAAACTAACTGGTAGAAAGGGGAGTCTTCTACTTGGTTGACTGAAATTTGGCTCTGTTAATTTAGTAACAACTTTTTCCTCAGCCTTTGTTCACAGCTGGAAGCTTTTTACCTTGCCTGATATGGATGATGACTCTAGTAATGGTGAGTTTTGGGTATTTTTTGAAAGTCCAAGGGATAAATATAAATCCCCCCCCCAATACTCAATTTCATAAATATTTTGGGGTTTTTTTTTACACTGGAGTATGTCCATTATTCATTAGTGTTACTTGACTTTCTCTTGTGAACATTTTGATATAAAAATTTTAAAAATAATAAGCATGTGCAGAAAGATGAAAGAGAAATTATTCCTTTGTCAAAAAGCCAGAAAGCTTATTTCCCATGATCGAATATTTATTTGAATTTTTTTTAATTTCAGTTTTCTTTTTTCTTCAATTTTTTTTTCTTTTCAATTTTTTTTTTTTTTTCAATTTCCTGTTCCCTCATAACTTAACTCCTGGCAGCTATGTTATAAGGTAAGTGGTCTATGTAGATATTAATCTGAAATTAAAAAAGTGTTTTGCTCAACAAAAGCTGCAAAACTCAGTTTGTTGGCAAAGGAAAAAGTGTTGGTCTCGCCCTTCCCTGTTCTTACTAAGGAATGTTTTAATGTCCAAATTAGAAGACTAAAGTACTACCAAGCAATAATATTTCAGGTAATTGAATTTGGGTTTTGGGGGGGGGGGTTTGTGGTCATTGCTTGGTAATTAAGGGCTGCTCTCTTGGATTTTAACTTTTCATTTTTGAAATATGAACTCTTTTTTTTTTAGACAGATTAGTTGGACGTTTGGTGGCTGATGGCCAAGATGCTCAATTACAGGTTTAGCTATAAAATTACAGCTCCATTTCGTGCAACTTTTTGCTTTGAATTTGTGACTTACCACATGCACATTAAAAGGGGAGACCAACACTGAGCAGCTGCCATCTGATCCTGTATTTCACTTGTGACCAGTGAAGTGCTTGTGCGGCACTGTGCATCATCCCTGCGGGGAGCCCATTCCTGTGCAGGGAGTCCTTGGACCCAGCAAAATGTTTTCTTCCCTGCTGAATGCAGCTGTGAGCAACAGGCTGTACTGTACCAAATACAGTTTGTTGGCGTCGGCTTGCACTTTATTCTGCTGGGGTTTTTTTCTCTTTTCTGCATGTAAACACTTCAGCAAAGCTTTCTGTTGGCTTCTTGGCTGCAGTATCCCTGGAAAAAAAAAAAAAAAAGAAGGATCTTTTGTGACCTACAAAACATGGAAATGGGAGTTTCAATGAAGGGTTGGAAATGGTGTCTCCAAAATCTTGTTTACAGGTGTTTTTTGGCCACCCAGCAGAGCACAGAAAATGCCACAGTCACTGTCTGTGAGGAACACAGCTGAGACAGGCTGGACAACACTCAAACTTTGTCTTAAACAGGCTCCTGGACAAAAATTATTCTGCTAAAGCAGCCATGAGTAATTTTTAATACTAAATATTTTCATGACTTGAACTTCTCACAACAAGAAAATACAAATGTGCCACTTTTAAAATACACTCTTTGGAAATAATTTTCAATTAAGCGAACTTGTCAAAAATAGCCTACCAAAATAATTATGAAAAGCACTTTTATTAAGGAAATGATATTCACTGCTCCAGTATCAGATAGTCTCAAAAACACATTGTAAAAAAAGGATCCCATGTCAAAATCTTCAGGATGCTTCCAATACCACTGGAATTGTGTGAGTTTAATTCAGTGCTGTTCTATTATCATAATCAAAGTATTTTTGACAAGTGAAATAAAATAGTTAAATATTTTATCCAAAGCATTTTGATAAATAGGTAAATTCTTTATCCAAAGCATTTTCATGCATTTTTGTTTGCTCATAGGATGCCTCTGTTTAAATTTCTCCTTTATTTGGTCTTTAAAAGCTTTTTATGTTCAGGAGAGGATGGACACTGGGAGCATGTGCTATCAATCACCGTTATACTGAGTGTGAGAACTGGAAAAAAATACTCTTCAAATCAACAGAGTAATCTGGACAAATCAGTCTTTTGTTTTCATTTTTAAAATTAAAATAGGAATACCAGGTCACAAACTATCATTCAAAATTTAAATAAATCTTTCTGAAAATATTTTCTTCTCAATTTTAGTTCTATTTTTTCATCCAAAACTCTTTCCAAATTTGACATAAATTCTTGCATAGTTTCAACCTGTGTCTCCTTCTACTGACAGATAAACTACATAGGTAAAAAATAATTACTTGCTCCAAAGGTACCACTTGCATATTGGATATATATCTGTTGCTTAAACAATAGCAATGATTAAAATTACAATAAATTTATCATCCCATCCTATGAGACAAAACCACATTATTTTTTTAAAGAAGAATATGTATGTACATGTTCTGCTGTTTGCTTTTGAATCACCCATTGCTGCTGCTTGATCACAAATTTGAGTTATGGAGACAATCTTCCAGGCCCTGCTGGTAATTAATCGCTGTAACTTGTGTGTGCCTTTGTGAATCCAGCAGTGTGCCTGCAGATAAACAACTAATTAGCACTTTTATACAAGTGAAATAGATTTCCAATTACTGCTATCTCCCCCCTCCCCCCTCTTCTTCACATGCATTTTTCTTAGGCATTAGGGATGCCTCACGGCTTACCAAACCAGATAGTCTTGTCTTTCTCTCTTTCTCTCTACACCATTCAGCAAGGGTTTAATCCAAGCCAGGCTGCTGAGCTCCTGTTCCTGCCCTCATGCTGCTGTGCTGGTGGAAGAAGCCTTTTGAAGAAAATAATTAACTTTTTAGGTGAAACAAGAAAATGTAAAAAATATTTGGGCAAGAACTGTGGTAATAGTTTATAATCTGATGTAGCACTTCCAGAGAGCTGTATACTGGGAAGAGACTCTAGAATTATCCCAGGTCCCTAGATTAGCTCAGGACTAAAGAAAAAAAAATGTGACCAGCAGTATGTAGCATATATGGGCACAAACTAGGAAATCCAGAGGAATCTGTAACATGGTGTATTACAAGCAGCATAGAGGTGTGAACTAGTCCTGTGACCTGCTTATCTGCAGAAAGCTGGGATTGGATCCAGCTACTTTGATCCTCCGAGAAAGGAGGGAATGCAGCATCATGTACAGCTAATTTGGTAGAGTTCAGCTGGAGTACAGCTCCAGCCCTAACAGGGGCCAGATGGCGTGACCCCGTGCTGTGCTGCCCGCCTGCCCACAGCACAGCACTTCCCTTTGGCGCACAGCTGCCTTTCCACCATGTGGGATTTCTGTCTTCAGAGCTGCTTTAAGAAAAAAATAAATGCCTTGCACTTCTTTTGCTCCAAAGAGGGACCCACCTCTTGAGCACAGTAGTCCTCTATTTCCACCAATGTGTTTGGAAACCTTTACAGCATTCCACCAGAGCCAATGCAACTTTGATGCTTTATTTCTCAGAGGCAGAGCAAGTATGGAACATATTACCTTGCTGGGAAAATTCTGACTTGGACTACTGCTTTGGCACTTTCCAAGTGGCCTTCTCACTCTGTATCCCAAAGTGTCTCACAGGGTAATAAATTACATTATCCACAACCAGTATGACTGCAGTAAGATCCACCTATGGCCAAGAATAGTTCCACGTTACTGTCAGTTAATTAGTGGTGTCATTCATCAACTGAGGAAGTGAGAGCCAGGAAGCAACCCTTTACCCATTATGGCTGGTTCGACAGCATGGCACAAAAGCCATCTAACCAGTCACCATCAGCTGGCTGAAGGGAGGTTAGATACCGACAAGGAGTTTGTTCCTGTGGCCCATGGGAGAGGCGTGGCACACACAGAGTCACCCTTCCGTGCACACACACCCTTGCATGCATGGTCACATTTGGGGTTGTCATCTCACCTTCCTTCAAACAAGGCCTGAGCTGCTATTGCCTTAAGCTGTGCACTGCTCTGACCTTAAACCTTAATCCTGTGTAATCTGATGGGGATGGTTTCCCAATCCTGCAGACTGGCACCCTCTAAATTCAGGGTAAAATTTGTTCCTCTGATGTACAGAGGCTGGTGTATCTCATCACACCCAGCACACTGATATAGCATATGGGGAACCCAGTTAGGCTGCTTGCTGCTTCTCTGTGGCCATCCAGGGAGCCTTTCTAGGAATAAGGATCAGAGAGCCCATATTTTGATGTGGAGTGAAAAAGGCATCTCTATTTCTGCACCCTGATGTGGTTAGTGCCCAGCTTGGATTCTTGCAAGCCCAAGTGTTAAACTGAGGCACAAGCCAATGAAGAGCTGGAGGAGCAGAATGCAGCTTCCTGTGCTCCAGAGGCAAAAGTCCACACTGCCCACACTGGTGTGGATGCTGCTGGCAGCATGCAGAGAGGCTGATGCTGCTCACAGTCCCTGACAAGGGCACAACCAGTGCCCAGCCCTGCCCTTCTCACTGAAGCATTTTTCCCTTGCAAACAGAGCTGGAGGTGAGGCATTAGGAGGATTTTGATCCATGTGAAAGGCAGGCAGAGAGCACTGCAGAGATGTGTATGAGCCTGAATACATCTGTAGTCTCAAGATCTCACAGATACGCAGATGTGCTATGATGGGCTTCTCCCTGGATGCTGGCATTCTTGGTTATTCTGCTCCTTAACAGACACCTCTCTGACAGCCTACAGGGCTCTTTGGTATCACTCCTTATTCCATTCAGAGTTTATCCACCTCTCTTAACCCCCTTTACTCTGTCAGCAACCTTCCTCACCCTCCCACAGACAGCAGACACCCAGCTCCCCACCAGAGCTTTTTTTTTAACATATGAAAAATGCCTTCTTGCTTTTCCCTCTCCTTCCCTGCTTTGCTCCACACCACATATTCTGGAAGTCACCTTCAGACCACACTGGAGTGTTACCTCTATTGCCCAGGGCTAGGATCATGTTACAGCTTTCCTCTTCTCACTAAAGATGTGTGCTCTGATTTGAACTTCACTAAAGTTCAGGGATGTTTGGAATCTGGACTTCTGGCTTGGACCCCTCTCAGTGCCTCGTGTCAGCATCTAGGAGTTGACAGAAGTTGTTTGCAGCTGAGGCAGCCAGGTCTGCAAGATGCAAGTGACCAGGAATAAAAGAAAGAAACCCTAGCCCTCAAATTAAAACTGGCCCCGTGAGGAATTGCCTGGCCTCTGGAGACATACCAACATATCTTTCTTCCCACACAAGCCACAGGTCAGGCAGTGCTCACCTGGCCACTGGAAATCTCAACAAGCAAGGAGATTCCAGGAGTCTAGGGTCACACACCCTGGCCTGGATGGCACACACCATCATATTCCTGGTTTCCCTTCAAGGGACTGGGCTAGAAGAAGGCGATGGAGAAGATTCTTGCAGATAGATAACCCCATTTGGCACATGGCTGCTTTCCCTTTGCAATGGCTTTGGAGGAGAAGAGGTGATGGGCAGAACAAGTGTTTGTTGCTTTTTATTTAT
Organism: Corvus brachyrhynchos; assembly: GCF_000691975.1. Classification (NCBI taxonomy): domain Eukaryota; kingdom Metazoa; phylum Chordata; class Aves; order Passeriformes; family Corvidae; genus Corvus; species Corvus brachyrhynchos. Next base: position 14,576,883 of record NW_008239110.1, read on the forward strand.
TTTACTGGAGTAGGCTTGACCAGCTTAGCTTTGCCTCCATAACAGGACTCAATGCGCAAAGGGTGGTGGGTGGAAGATGAGACTTGTTTCAAAGCCCTTATCAAGGTGCAGGCTGTGTTCCTCTCCTGGCACCTCATCTCAGCAGCGTGGCACCCGTGGGGTTATGCCTGCTGCTGCTGGGGGATGTGAGAGAGGCATTCCAAGCCTGTGCTCTCCACATGCCCTCAGCCTGCCCCTCAGGGAGGGGATCTTCCAGCACTGGCCAGGTGTCTGTGCAAGCCCAGAGGAGCCTGTCCACTGTCAAAACAAACAGGGCTGTCATTTTCTCTTCTTCTGCCTACAAGAACTGAAAATTTCCTTCCTGCCCTTTCCTCCTGGCAGAAAATAGGCAGCTGAGAGACAGGCCAGAGAGGCCAGGGAGGACCAGTGGCCCCCACACTCCCGGGATAGGAGGGAGCTGTTGCAGCCCAGGCTATTTTTAACCTGTTTTTGTTGCACGCTGGCAGTCGTGTCTCTCATTGCTTTCTTCCTTCTCTGTGTCTCTGTGTGTCTTTGCAGCTCCTTCCTGCTACTGTGAGATGTGTGAACTATATATGGCCTGGGAAATCTGCACCAGGCAGTATTTTTAAACCAGGCCTCCTCTTTGCAGGCTGCTGTGACGCAGTTCATCCAACTTTGCGAGTTTCTCATGGGAATGCAGGGTGCCCGGCGGCAGCCTGCGATACTTGGCTGTTTAGTTTTCGGCCTGCATGAGGCAACCCTTGGGGCCCAGGCTAACAAGCCTTCCCAAGAGCTGGGAGGCAGCAGACCTTGTGTGTGTGCAGGGGAGGGCTCGAGCCTGGCTGTCACCACAGTGCAGCTTTCTGGATGTCAGCTGCAGGTCTCTGAAGTGAGGTGACTTTTCCAGCTGGCCAAGTGTTGCCATCGAATCTAGGGGCGTGGGCACAGAGATGATCTCCCTAGGTACCTGCCGTCCTGCAGAGCACGTGTCTCTCTTCAAAGTCCCTGCTCGTACTCTCTGTGGAAATGGTATGGATTTTGCAATATTTGGAACAGGTTTACAGTAATGAAACCCTGGAAAATAGACATCCAGTGTAGAAAAGACTGAATAAAAATACATGAAGAAATATTTGGGAGCAAATCATTTGACCTGCTTCACATGCCCAATAAACCTTTGTTCTTGCCTCTTCTTCCACAGCTAAAATTCTGAGTGAAAAGGTGCTGCTGAGGACAAAAAGTTTCCTTATGAGGTTTTTTTTTCTCATTGCTACTTTTAATTTCTGTTTTATATTCAACAGAGGAAAAGTAAAAAGTTAGTTTGAAGCTCTGTGCTGGAAACATTCTGTCCAAAAACATTCTTTCAGTGTTTTTACTGTGAGAAAAGGCAGGAGCCATTTGTATTGTCTACAGCATGAACACCCATTTTTCTCATGGTGCTAATTTTTTACTGAAAATCTTGCAGGAGATAAAAAATATATTTTAGTCACTCAGAACCTTGTAGATTAAAGATTTGCTTAATCAGATTTTCTTCCATGAGAAAGTGGTTTGTTTCTTCTTTTTTAATATTTATGATGCATATAGACTTACATTAAATAACCACTATCTGAAGATTCTTGTATGTGACTCTACTGCTGTTGAAGAATGAATCATAGACCTCTATAGGTTGTAAAAGATCTTTGAGATCATTGAGTCCAACCCTTAACCCAGCACTGCCAAGTCCACCACTAAATCATGTCCCTAAGTGCCACATCTACACATCTTTAAAATACCTCCTGGAATGGTGACTCCACCTTTCCCTGGGCAGCCTGTCCCAATGCTTGACAACTCCTTTGATGGAGAAATTTCTTCTCATATCCAATATAAACCTCCCCTGGTGCAACTTGAGGCCATTTCGTCTTGTTGTATTGCTCATTACCTGAGAGAAGAGGCTGACCCCTACCTGGCTACAGCCTCCTTTCAGGCAGTGGTAGAGAGTGGTAAGGTCTCCCCTGAGCCTCCTTTTCTCCAGACTAAACACCCCCAGCTCCCTTAGCCACTCCTCACAGGACTTGTGCTCCAGACCCTTCACCAGCTTCATTGCCCTTCTCTGGACTCACTTCAGTGCCTCAATGTCTTTTAGTAATGATGGGTTGAAAACTGAACACAGGATTCAAGGTGCAGCCTCACCAGAGCTGAGGAGCAGGGGTCACTGCCCTGGTCCTTCTGGCCACAGGATTTCTGATCCAAGCCAACCTTTCCTGCATCAGCTAACTGGGCTGCTTTGTCATAGAAGGAGATCAGGTTGGTCAAGTAGTCCGTACTGACTGGGCCTGATCCCCTAGCTGGCTTGCACATGCCACAGGAGGGCACTCAATCTGATCTGCTCCACGAACTTCCCTGGCGCTCAGTTCAGACTGACAGACCTGTAGTTCCCCAGATCTTCCTTCTGGCCCTTCTTAGAGATGGGCATCATTGATGAACTTGCCTGCAAGTGTACAAGATATTTGCAAATATATTTGTGTTCCTATATAAATACATACTTTTATCTACTGTTGTTGTTTATATTCTTTTTCCGCAGTAAGAATCTGAACTCTAGCAGTGAGGAAGTTATGTCTTTGAGATGCAGTTGACTTTTATAGATTTCACTGTGCTTTGGACCACACCCATGTAATTTTTTTTTAAATGCTTGATTCTAGGTACATGAAAATACCTGTAATTTGTGAAGATTATCCTTTCAGACTTTAAGGATTTACACAATTTAGGAAATGCTGATCAGTGTTTATACAGTAATAATTTGACCTCTGCACCACTCTATTCAATTTATTTTAACTGCTAATAAGGCACAGTATTTCAGTTTGCCAAAAAGTGAATGATCGCAGATAGTATCAGAAAACCACAGGGTTTGGTACCATGACACTAGGCAGTATTATGGAGAAGACTAATTTCTCAGGCCCAACTGGACCAGTGTTCCAGTTCCTCTGTGCCAGGAAACTGTTTTTCATGCATTATTAACTTTTTGGATTTATAAAAATTTAGGTAGAACAACACCGATGATGTGAGTTTAGCAGGATTAAAAGAAAGCATGAGATATGTTTATCACTAATAGGTAAGGCAAAGGAGACAGATAAATCCTCATTACTCCACTGGTGATAACCATCCCCAGGAATGATTTAGGAGCCCAGTGGTATTTGTAAAGATGTGCTCCCATTTAGTAAAGAAAATCTGGGATAAAATTCTGACAATGTGGAATATTAGATTAGGTGAAACAAGGACTTTATCTTGCTTCGTGAGCTTTATTTTCCAAGTAGACGATTGCTTATGAAAACAGGGTTTATCTTAACATGCTATCATATCAAAACGTGGCTTTAATTGTCTTCTTTCTATCAGAAAAGGTCTTAGTTTAAGCACACACATTATTTTGGGATCAAAATGGTTTTATCATTCCAGAGATGTTTTCCAAAATGTTCCCATAACATGAAGTGGTCAGTGGACTTTGAGTTCTGCAGATGCCAATTAGAATTCAAGGTCTAAGAGGAAGTTCATTTCTGGGCAGTGAGAGCACATTGTGGGTGGCCATAGACGCCACAAAGCCTATGACTTCAGCCACCTGAGAAATTAAATAATGAACCCTGACTGAGGAAGCTTGCGGGCATTACATCATTTACACATAAAAACAAGAAATAGATTTATAGGGCACATGGGTGGCTGTGAGCCACTCTAGAAGTCTCAGCTATATCCAACGGACTAATGCCTTATAACCATTCTTTGTAGAACGGGATCCCACAAACCTACTCCTCTACTTTGGGTTTCTGTTTCTCAGCTGTTGCTACAGATTGACTGTGACTCTCAGATGTGTTGCCTAAGCTGCAGCTGTACAGGGTGTGCTTTGCACTGAAGGAATAGGATGTGTGCCAGGTGTTTTTCCAAACCCGTGTAGCCATGGAGAGATGAACTGCTGCTGCAATTTTAATGGGGATTGGGAATCAATTTAAGGGGTTTCTAGAAATCTGATGTGTTTGAAATATTTTATTATGGTGCTACTGACTACTCAGAAGTGGGAATATGGTTATTATCCTAAAGGGTTACTAACTGTCTGAAAAACAGTGATTTGGGAAAAAAAAATTATTGCCTAATACAAAAGCTGGAAAACTAATAGGTTACAGTAGTAGCTGAGCAGCAACAGAGCTGCAGCCAGTGGTGTCAGACGGCATAGCTCTGGTGGTCTTTGTTGGGAATGAAGAGATGAGGTCCTAAGAGTGGCTTTAAAGGAAGGAGGAACCAGAGGAAGGATTGAATGACTTTGCAAAGGGAAGGGCAGTGAGGCTGATCAGCCATGAGAATAGCTGCTGGCAAAATAAGAAGGTACGCAGGAGGCAATGGTAATTCCTTGGAGTCTGGGCCTCCATGTACACAAAGGCAACTATAGGGTCTTTCTGAGTGTCATCAATCCCTATTGCTTGAGGCTCTGAAACTCCTCCCTCACCCCAAAACACACCCGTCACCTCAGGGAGCGAGTTGGACCGCGACCAGCTCACATCCCTGAAAAAGCACCCTCTGCACACTGACCCTGGGCAGTCTTGCTGAAAGCATCTCTGAGATTTCTTTAATTAAAACTTTGATTCATGCTCAAGCAAGAGAAAACAAACATTGTCCAGTTCCAGCATTCAGATTCCTCAATGGAAGCCAGATGTCACAGCTGGTTCCTACAACTGCTCTCGGCGTGGCAGTGTGACCTCCTGCTGCATGCCACACAAGGGCAGCAGGCAGGGACGAGCCCAGTAGCTGCCCCAAGGTGTCTTGCTTTCATATTTAGTCTCAAAATATGTGTCCTGCACTTTATGTGCTCACTTTTCTCTCTCCTTTCTTTTCTCTTTTCTCCTCGTTCTTCCCTGCCACCTGGAGGCTTGGCACACAGGGCACTATCTGAGTAGCAAAATTAAAGAAAAAGAAGAAAGAAAAAGAAAGGAGGAAAGAACACAGGCCTACGTCTCTTTGTTCGTTTCTAAGGCAACAGGTAGGAGCTGCAGAGCACTGGCGCTCTCCCAGCTGCACGCCCGCGGTCACAGGGCTGCTCAGTGCCCCACAGGGACTGGTGGGAGGCTGTCTGTCTGTCTGTCTGTCTGTCTGTCAGCACGGGCGCTGGGGAAATGGTGTGAAACAAACAAGCCTCGGTTGTGCTCCCACGTCAGCTCTTCGTGCAGGGCCGCCGCTGTGGCTGCCCCGTCCTCGGCTCCTCTTGCCAGGTGACTGGAGACCGATGAGCACGCAGGCAGGTGAAGAACATGATCTCAGGTGGCCTCAGATGACAGCCTAAAAGCTGAGACACATTTAAAACAACAGGGCTAGAAATAAATTGCTTCCTCCTCCCAGGGTTACGGCCAGGTCATACGGGAAGGAGGACAGGATTATCCCTTCAGGAAAGACAAGATGCATTTGGCAGTTACAAATTTTACTGAAATAGATAAAAGGGAAGGCTTTTTCATCTGTTTTCTTTCATTTGGTCTCTGGACTTCCTTCACCTGCCTCCATCCATCGTAAGCAATCATCATGGGACGACACATGAAGCTGGGGTCACAGTCCAGAAAGGGCAGGAGGACACTCAGGTCAAAATGAGTCGAAGATGAGCAATGCTGAACCCAGCTGAGCTATGTGGGCACTGCTGAAAGCCATCCTGGAGACCCTCCAGAGCCTTGTGGGTGCGGTTAGGGACATGGGCTAAAGCAGAAGGAGTCTTGTGGAGCGGTGGGATGATAGCAGCCTGCAGGAGTAACATGGACAAAAAATCAGTGGCTAGCAGTAATGCTTTTCCTGCCTTTGCACCAGGTTAGGGCTAGGAAGCATTTTCGTACCGATTGGTTACTTTGAGCTAGACTACTGGAAAATACAGAAACATGGCAGAGGAAGACAGAAGTTGTGATCAAAATCTGACAGGTGTGTCTTGAAGCAAGAGGAGATTTACCAGAGGCAGGCTATGAGGGCTTGGCTCCTTCCCCGTCTTTCCTTCTTTTTCTGGTGGGGGGACATGCTCCTGCACCATGTGATGTGGGCACCAGCCCTACAGACTGAGGATGGCGTTGTGGTCTGTCTCACTGCCTACGACTTTGAAGCTCCAACCCTGAGTTTCCCTGAATGTTTTTGAAGGCTACATTTAACTTACTTGGAAATGTTTTATTGAGCTGACATGTCTCCACTTGCTCAAAAATATCAAGCATTCAAGTTTCCATTGCCTTCAAAACTAAGAAGACTTGCAGAAAGCTCTGCAGAATTTATTTCTGAGGTTTTCTGAAATATCTAGCAGCTGACCTGTCTTTTTAGCCATTGCACTAAATTTCAGAAAAAACCCAGGGAGTATTCTGGATACTTTTTAACAATAAATTTAACTTCATCTGACTTCAGTTAATGTTAGCTGAACCACTGGTGCCTAAAAAACCCCTGTGTTGTTTGTAGGATCCACAGAGAGTGAAGGAATAATATGCCCAGCAATAAATAGTTGCAATTGCTGGGTGATCTATGACAAAAGAAATTATGCCAGAGTTCAAGATGCCAGTCTCTGTACTTTCACAAGTGACAATAGGAGTTTCTCTGCAGGCAGGTATGTTGCAAAGCTAAAATTGTTGTCAGAGAAATCCAGAGTAACCCTCTTGAAAAGAATGACAGTATTTCTTTCCTAGATTACAATGATTAAATTTTAATATGGGGGTAATAAATCAACTCTTGCTCAGTCTAGTTGAGCCTTCCATATGTAGTAATGGCTTTTCCAGGCAGAATGCATTGGGCATTGGCAATGAACAGTGGGCTGTACATTCCCTACATCTGTATCTGTGTGTGGCTATGGCTGTGTGTCTGGAAGGTGTGAAGCATGTGTGTGAATGCAGCAGAGGGTGTTCAGTGAAAGCAGTGGCCATAGCAGCAAGAAACAGAAATTGCTTCTCTGAGTTGGTGGCAGAGATCCACCAGCGTAGCTGCATGTACCTCCTGTTCTAAGAATTGTCTGTCATGGACATCACATCCAGCCAAGACTAAAAAGATGGCCTTGCAGCTGTATACCCAAATAACCTCAAGTGAATAGACAAAACCCCCAGTATTTCTCACTACACCTACTTACCATTTTTGATTCCTGTAGGATGGAATAAGTAATTTTTGGAGCAGTAAAATTTTGCTTGCTTTAGAAAATTTTTCTTGTCTTAGAAAATAATGCCTCTGTTTCTAAATTAACACTAAAAAGACATGCTTAAAAAGGCATTTTGAAGCCCTCTTAGTTACCTGGATTAAAAAATTCCAAGCAAGTACACAGAGTGACTTAATTTGAGCTCCAGGCAGAGTTTAGGAAGCATCTTGAAAAAAATCAGTCTAGAACTTCCATTTATTGGTATGTTAACATAAAATGTTTTGAATTGGGTTTTTTGTGGTTGTTTCTTTTTAACATTTGGACGTTAATGTGTCCCAGATCTGTTGTACCTCATTTTTATTTATATCCAAGTCTTTTTTTTCTGTGCATCTTTTGTATTGTGGCTCCTTTTGAAAGAAGAATGATAAAAGGGAAAATTGAATCATACCAAAACGTGTCTTTCAGCTTGTCAGAGGTAAAGAACTGTAGCTTTTCTTTTACTATAGAGAGAATGATTACCTCAAAAACTACTTTATTTTACAACACCAAGCTTTCTTATATTCTTTATCTCTCTGTTTTTCGCTGTTATAGAATTTTTTCAAGATTTCCCATTCTATAAAAAACCTGCAGATTGCAGACATGAAACTGCCTGCTAATGAAAAAGATATCAAGATTATATTTTCACTTACAAATATTTTTGGGACAGATGTGATGAGTTATTATAGCATCGTAACAGTGGGGAGATGTGATGTTTCACATGGTAAGAGATAACCAAAAACATGCTATTTGCCCTAAACAATGCACACTAATGACACATGGAGAATCCCTGTGATTACAGCTCACTTTGGGGAAATGGTGTGAAACAAACACAGGCAAAGAGGAATTCAGATCTGTGCCATCCCACACATGAGAGACTCCAGCCTGACCTGAGCAGCATGGAGTTTGTATTTTCCATGGCAGGAGGGGATGTAGTAACAGCCTGTATGACACCAAACTCAGGAAAATGATGAAACGTGTCCCAGCTGAAGCACTTGAATAATCACATTGCATGTCAAACGTTCATATGGAACTGGCTGGCTCATAAGAATTGGTGTTTGGCCAAATGCATAAATTAAAAATAACTTCTCCTGGCTCTCCTAAAGGCACCAGGACTTTTCTATCAAAGGAAATATCATTTGTATATCACATAGGCTTTGATTGCCCAAAAGGCCTGTACCCAGGCATGCTGGTTAAAAATGCAGCTTCTTTTTCACAAACATGGAGATAACTGGAGAGCTGCTTATGCATTTACTGTGCAAGCACCACTGCATTTAGGTCAGTGCCTTCACAATGATTGTAATGGAAAAGGACTATTCCCCAAGGTTTGGGGAGAACAATTGCTTTCTAACACAATTCCCCTGCAAAGGCAGTTGGAGTGAAAACCTGTCTGCTGGTCTTTTTACACCAGCTAGGGGTGCTCAAAATTCTGCAAGAGCAGCCCAGGAGGGGTTTGCAGCATCTGCTGCTTTGAGGGTTGGCATCAGGGTTAGCGATGAGGACCTTTTGGCAATACACAGCTTAAGCACCATTACTGATAGTGCTAGTTGTGATTCTGTGGAGATCCTATGGTCAACATGAAGGTTACGCCCCTAGGGATCCTTCAGCTAAGGCAGGGAGCCCTGAGCAAACATGCCCAGAGGACTAATTCTTTTTTTCCTAGAGAAGACGAGGCCTCAGAGGCACAGTGCAGGCTAGCACATGGTGAAATGCACCCCAAGAACATAATTCACCTGAAAACTGAGTGGCCTTTAGAGCAAAATGAGTGCCTCTGACAGGAAACTCACTGGCAAGTGCCTGAACAAGCAGTCTGCTCCCATGCCAGTTGCTGGCAGAAGGACAGCCCTTTCCTCCTGCCCCCTGCACGTCCTGCTTTACATAAAATAACTGTAGACATTAAACTCTTGTAAGAGTTAAAAAAAATTCCAGATCCTGAAAGATGTGTCATTATCTGATGCTGGCACCACAGAATTGTAACTATGACTAATGCAGCAGCAGTATTTCCTTTTTTCCTCTTTCTTGCCCTTGGGGTTCCACCTGAAATGAAGGGAACACCTCTGTGAACTAAAGCCCACTTCTGTTTATTACTAGCTGAGCTTTCTCTGAAGAGACAGGAGGAAGGCAAAACGTCAGCTAGAATTGTACTCGTTACAGGGATTTTCAGAAACTTGAATGGCAGTTGCTTGATTTATAAACTACATCCCATTGCCAGCTTATAAATTATCAACATTATTGTACCTCTCCTTTCAACATTGCCCATACTCTTTGCCTACTGAAGAAGAAGACAGAAAAATAGGGGGAGGCACAAACACCACTTTCCAGGATCGGTTCTTATGTTCTTAGGATTTTGTGCCCAATAGCTTTCTAGTCAGTGAGGCATTGAAATGCTGAGCTTTCAAGCCGGTAAATGGCAAAAATAATCTGCTGGTCCCCTCAGCATGGAAAGAAATCTGTTCAGCTGGACTGTTTCTACATATGGTGTCAGGCAGAGAAAGATGTCCACCAATTGTCACCTCCTCAATTGGCTTCTGAGGTGACTCCACATAATTCACTGAGTGTGCATGGATGTTGCTGGCACGCACAGCAGCGCGGGCAGCGGGGAAGAAGGCAGCCACTACCAGAGGAACCAGAGCATAAGGAGAGCACAGTTTAGCACCCTCCCACATATGTGTATGCACACACACATATACACTCACATCGTGAAATATGAGAAAGAAGGGAAAAACTGGGGAGCAGTGAAGTGTAGTGGGTGTCCAGGGAGAAGGGGCTCGATTGTTGTGGCTTCTTTTCAACCACAAGGATTTAATGCAACATTAATCTCTGGTGGTCTTGACATCCCTGATCACAGTCTTCTGATTTCATCGGAGTTGGCATTTCCAGCACAAACGTCTATTTTTTGTGGGAGCCTTGATTCCACGGGAAAAAAGAGACCCTACATCTCAGCTGGATACTGATTTTTATTCTCCAATTAATTAAAATAGAAAACTCTTTCCACCCTTGAATGATGTGAAAGCAAAGAAGCTCAGGGATGGCTGAGGTTGTTTTTAATTCACTTAATTTCTAGCATTTAAGGGGAAACATGAAAGTCACCAACTTTAGTATATTTGAAAAGAGACATTATTTGAAAACAACTCAAAGATTTCAAGTGAATTATCAACCAAGTGCCTGAGAATCAAATTCTTTGCTATTGATACCAGTGGCAAAGCTAATTTGGCTCAACAGCAGTGGGCAGCAGTCTCTGCACATGGCTATAACCTGATACCTGGCACTGTGATTACATCTCATTCCCCCAGTTTACCCTGAGCTGAATAGAGCCAACCTTTAACAAAAACCACCGGTGACCCCTTGGGCTCCCCTTTCACCTTGCCACAGAGCCTGTCTCCACCAGCAGTCAGCTCGAACTGTCAGGGGTGTGTGTCAATGGAATTTGCACAAAGCATAAGAGCTCCAACTTCAGAAGAGAAATTGGGACACTTCTATGCTTGAAAACCTGGGACAACTGTGGCAGCATCTTTGCAGTTGCAAGGACACCAACCCAAAGTGTGACCAAAAAAGAGGCTTTTTGAATTGTTCTCCAAAGCAACAGTGTAGTTCTGTAAGGTTGTCATTGCCATTGAAATAAACAGATCACTGGGGTCTAGTTTAGGAGTGGGCAATGTGTGGATATGCTGAGCTCCCAGAGGAAGTGAGGGAGAATTGACCATTGTGATTTTGTCTACCCACAACAGTTTTATCTGATGACTTTTCAGATGGCTGTAAGGCAAGGGGGGCTGAGCTCATGGAAATGATTTTGGAGCTCACATCTTTACCAAGGGATATAATGGTCTTCTACCCTGTTGTTTTGGGATTTTTTTCATGTGACATGGCTGCATACTCTTCTGCAACCAAATATTTCTGCTGCATATGAGAACTAATGAGCAAAGTGACGCTTCTTGTCATCTCTGATCAAAAATACCAATCAGGGGGAAAATTGTTTGGAATATTATATGCTAATAACAAAATACTTCTGCTCGTCTAAACTGTAATGTCCTTCTTTTGTCCAAAACCTGTCAAATAAAGATAGTCCATCTGTCAATATGCTTGTCATGCATGGTTGACTGTGGGATTCCAACTGGTGGAAAATGTTCTCTGTGCATGCTAAGTGGCAGCTCTGTATATGGTGAAAGTTTAGCTAAAAAGAGTTGGGGAAAAAAATGCCCAAATACATATTTATTATCCAAAAAACTGTATTTACTGTACAGCTTAAAGTCATTTTGGCGTGGCTCTGTGAATGGGGTTCAAATCCACATGGAAAAAAGTTCAAGCAAGACAAAAAATAGTGACTTTAGAGAATACATTTGGAGTGTAAAGTCATTGTTCCTCCCTTCAAGCTGTGGTTTCTCATGGCCTTCTGGAGCAAACTAGTAACCTGAAAGCTGAAAAAAAATAATACGCATACTTGAAACATGTATCTGAACACTTGGGGTAAGTTGTCCTTTGTGCCAAGATTTTTTTTTTCACATGTGCTGTATGAGAATTGATTGCCTTTGTGATTTTTATCCTAGCTGAAACAAATGCACATGTTGTTCTTATTTGTATGAATAGCTAATCCATTTTAATATGCTGTTTTGACACATGTACATGACTTTTGCAAGTTAACAGAGGTGATTCACATCTGTCATGCCTTCCCTTCTGTACATTTTCTTCTATACTGGCTTATATTAAATATGATGGGGAAATAAATCCTTGTGCAAATGATATTGACATGAATTATTTTAAGGCCTGATAGGCATCAACTTGGTACAGTACCAGTAACCCCAACCAGCTTCCCTTTTGGAATGACCCTCTACAAAATCACCGGTGTATGAAATTCCTTTAGGCATTTTGTCTCTCTTCCTCAGCTTGCCCCAAAATGCCTTCTTGCTGGAACACTGTGTAGGGGTTAGGATGAGGACAGCCTTTTGGTACAAGGAATAGTTAGGGAGATTTGTGGTGGCTCCTTGGTATTTTTTCTTGCCAAAAGGCAGGGGTCAATCCGGCATAAAGTAGCAATGAGGAACAGTACTTTCCTGCTTTATTTGTACATGTCTAAACCATTTATCTGGGTATTAACTGCTATCTCTGAAAACAAACAGATGCCTCAGCAAATCTCTCATAAGTTGGCCCATTAGTCATCAGAAAGAACCAAAGGAAAGAATTCATTTGGCCTCACCTTACACACCTAATTTTGGTGTCATTGCCAGATTCTAAGTAGGAGCCTGAAGTGGCAGCTGTGAATCATTGGCTGGAGGAGCAACTTTCATTCCACTGATTGCAAGTGGAAGTCTATGGAGAGTCACTTTGGGCAAGACATGGGTTTCCTCTCTAAAGAAGTCACCAGTTCTATTGAATTTAAACCCAAACTCCAAAACTTGTAATCAAGGTGTTCTTAGGAGAAGAGCATAATCTTTTGCTTTAACATATTGGAGAACATCAAAATAAGAGTAATCAAACTCCAAGCTTTGAGGAAGAAAAGTAAATCTCCTATGGAAACTGAATATTTTCCTGATTATTTCCATCTGCACTGCACCCTGGCTATCCCATGAGATTTTAACCGATTAGCACGGAGGAAGAAAATAATTTTCCAGAAATATTTTGCTGCACTCATGCAATAAGTACATTCCAGTTCACAATCACTTTGTATGTAAGAGCCAGGTCCTTTTACAGTATGAGTACGAAAAGAATTAGCTAAACAGGGGCTGTGTACATTGTAGCTGCCAAGGTGCTGACCACATGAATACCTTGTGACATAGATTTGGCAAGAATGAGATTAACCTTGTTAACTTGGCCAAATTCCAGAATAAGTAAAGAAAGTTGGATAACCTCATTTTCTCTCAATTTTAGCAGGAGATACTGAGTGTGATGCTGCTGCTTTGTATTTTAGGTGGTTGTTCTCTTTATACAGGGGGGATATAGACTTGCCCTCTTGACATCACGCTTACCCTGGCACTCCAGAAGTAGAAATGATAATTAATCATACCAGGCAATCACACCTTTACTTGGCTCTTCTAACTCTTTCCTGGTGCTGCTTAATAGCTGCTTCCCCTCAGTCAGATGAGGGGAATATCCCCATACCCTCAGCAGGTTTCAATCTGTATTACTTTCTTTTTACTTCAGTGAATTGTCTGCTGAAAGGGTCTCAGGAAAAGTTTGTCCCAGGACCATTAAGTCAGAGAAGTAAAGTGGAGTGTACTGAAACTCACAATTTTATAATACACACTACTCAATCAGGGGTCTCTGTTTAAATTTTCCTTGGTTCTGTTGGGAACCCTCAGCAGGTTTCAATCTGTATTATTTTCTTTTTACTTCAGTGAATTGTCTGCTAAAAGGGTCTCAGGAAAAGTTTGTCCCAGGACCATTAAGTCAGAGAAGTAAAGTGGAGTGTACTGAAACTCACAATTTTATAATACACACTACTCAATCAGGGGTCTCTGTTTAAATTTTCCTTGGTTCTGTTGGGAACCCTCAGCAGGTTTCAATCTGTATTATTTTCTTTTTACTTCAGTGAATTGTCTGCTAAAAGGGTCTCAGGAAAAGTTTGTCCCAGGACCATTAAGTCAGAGAAGTAAAGTGGAGTGTACTGAAACTCACAATTTTATAATACACACTACTCAATCAGGGGTCTCTTTTTAAATTTTCCTTGGTTCTGTTGGGAAGCACATGGCATCCTATCTTCTCATGGCAAGGTGAGACCTGAAGCAAAGAAATAACGTCATAAAGAGCTAAGTAGCTGTGACTGACAATAAGGGACTGCTATCGTCATGGTAGAAAGCCCTAGATGTCCACGAGAGAGATCTGGGGTCCTTTAGGCAAAACGTCTGTTCCCAATGTACGCCCTACCCATGGCCTTTGTGCAGGCAAAGACTTCATGCTAACAGCACATGCTACTGACACTGTTAGCTGCTTTAAGAGAGCTGCTGGATAAAGGGCACTGGGCGTGAACAAGGGAGGCTCTGCGTTGGTCTCTGATTAGAATCAGTGCTTGAGACAATGCTGGTCTTGCAGAGAAGGCATTGGCATGGAGTTAGGATTCCTGGGAGATGGAAATGACTTTTTCTCCCAGGGCTAACACTCCCATTAACTGGAGACATGAGACCCCCCCACCCCCCGCTTGCTACAAATTTAACTTGGTATCAGACTCTTTACTCAAGTTTTCTTCATTCAGGCAGTGCAACAGGCAGCAGAACACTGGCCAAACATCAAGCAGTGGGTATAGCACCCTGCAGCTAAGATCCAGAACTCGCTAGTCAATGTCTCTATACAAAAATACTTCTAAGATATAGTATTATGTGTTTGCTGAAAAGCTATGTAAGTGCCTGTACACGTTTTAGATGTGTACGTAGTAACCACTATGCTGCAAAAATAGCTGACTACCAAAAAATCCCTGTCATTGCTGTTGAAGCTCTTCCTGCTTGCAGGCATTTCCAGGTAAAGCTACAGGTCTCTTTGGGCTAGCTAGGTTGTAGACCACTTGCTTTCGTTGACCTGTCAACATCGACAGTACTTACATTATTCAGCATCTTTGCTTAATGCAGTGTTGATAGCAGCTGTTGGGTTCCCTGCTGGAAGCCACGTACCATTTTCCTGAGCAGGAAAGCCCCATGTTATGTCCCAACTGGCGTTGTAATGAGCTGGGGGTTGTGTGTAAACAAACCCTAGATTAAAACCCAAGTTGCCATTTCATGCAGAGTTAGAGCATAGCACGGGACAGCCTCATGGTGCCTGGCATCGGCTGCTGCTCTCTGTAGATCCCTCTGCCCTGGGGGAAGTGCACTCATCTCGGCGCAGATCAGCAGTGGTTCTGCTGCCTCCTCCTGCTAAACCCTCCCGAAGAGAAGCGCCGTGCTCCCGCCAAGCCTCCCACACAAACCTTGCACCCGAACCTGCGCACGCTGGCGGTGAGCCCGCACCTGAAGGGAGCTCTACAGCACGGCTGCTTTGTGCTGATGGATGCTCTGGGATCAGCAACTGGGAAAGCTGGGGAAAACTCAGTAAGCTGGAATCATGCAAGAGTCACTGCTCTGAATGTTTCAGTTAAGCTTCACATTGACAGGGAACTTTTTTTAATATTATGACTAAGAAGTACAGTGGTACAAGTTTACATAACAAAGTCAAAGAAGAAAAAGGGGATCAGTTTTAGCATTAATGGTGATGCATCACAATTTAGCATGAAACTTTCCTAAACTCCCTCTGACATGAAACTAGGTATTGCAATATAATCTCTATTTTAAATGTAGGTTTTAAAAACTTGGAAATGTCTCTAAACCAGTATGTTATAGAGTATGTTATAGGCTTGCAGTAAAAAGCTTCTGGCATTACTGTAGGCATTTATTAATATTACTTCAGTCTACAATCAGTCAAGGCTTTCATTGATATCAGTGGGAATTTTCCTGAAAAATAATTTTGCAAAGCTTGTAAAGGCTGTTTTATGTGATTCATTTTTAATTATACCCTCCCCCCAAAAAATCTGTTAATTTCATCTTTGCTTCCATAAACCCTTAGTACTTCTCAATGCTGCTTGAACAGGGATCTAGATGAAAGTGCTTTGTGGAATATGGCTTTTGTTAGAGTTATTGGAGCTGTTAAAATTCCATTCTTTCAGTTTTAAAAATGACATTTCTTTGCAGGCTAATACAAAGTACCGATACACTCATGCAAGTGCATGGGAAAAAAAAATGAAACAAAGCCCCAAAACTCAAACCAAAACACAAGGCAGATTTGAAAAATGGGATTTTTCAGGATTACAGGATTTCAGGATTTCAGGATTACAGCTTTGAAAAATGCCATAGAGGCCTGTCAGTTAATGTCCATTTAATTTCCCATCTATTTCCATTCATGTATTTTATTTGTTGTTCAGGCTCTATCCACTTATTCTATTTAATTAAATAGAATATTTTCTTCCAAAATCTTCCATGTGCTAAAAACTAATGAAAGCCAAAGTTTTCTCAGCTATGGACAAAAAGACCCCACTTTCAATAGAACAAGTTCACCTTCTGCTGGAAAGCCATTATAGCAGACTTCCAGTACTTAAGGGGAGCCTACAGGAAAGATGGGAAGAGACTCTTTAGCAGGGTGTGTAGTGGTGAGACGAGGGGCAGTGTCTTTAATCTGAAGGAGGATAGATTTAGATTAGATATTAGGAAGAAATTCCTTCCTGTGAGGGTGGTGAGACACTGGCATAGGGTGCCCAGAGAAGCTGTGGTTGCCCCATCCCTGAAGGGTTCAAGGCCAGGTTGGTCATGGGGCTTTGAACAACCTGGTCCGATGGAAGGGGTCTGTGCCCGTGGCAGGAGAGGTGGAACATGATGATCTTTCAAGCCAAACCATTCTATGATTCCTTTAAATTGCACTGCACATAAATGGTGTGCTGCATTTATTGATGAAACAAATACCACACTTTCCCCAGATTTAGATACTCACTTTGTTACTCTTCAATTCACACAATTCTTGCAGCCATTGAAAAACTCAGCAGACTGCTGTGATGTATCTGCTGCCTTATTTTCTTCTTAACTATGAAATTATGTTCATTTTTAATGCATAGTTTCTTGATGTGAAAAGGCAACTCCAAGTGTTGAGGATCCCACTGAGGCTTCTCCTCTTAACACTGAGCTGTCAAACCTCCCTCAGCTTCTCTTCCAAAGTCCTATACTACAGCCCATGGCCAGTTTGGTGTCCTTTGCTGGACCAGCTGCAGGATGTTCCTGTCTTTCACGTAGAGGGGAGCCTGGAACTGGACCCAGCACTCATCAGTGCTGAGCAGAGGTGAAGGATCACCTCCCTTGACCTGCTGGTGATGCTGCCTAAAGCAGTTCTGCATGAGGACAATACCCACATGGGCAAATATAGGAGGCAAAGAATCTTTTGTATTGTTTGCAACACAGGTGAAATAACTCAGGAAGGGCAGAAAAGATAAAGATGAAAGATGACTTCAACAAGACAGGACAGGATTTCTGGAAAAAGATGCAAAAATGAATTTTCATAAAAAATGCATGTGGAATCCAGCCACTTCAGAAAAAGAGTAGTGATATATAAGAGGGATGCTGTGACAAGACTGAGGCATACTGATTTTATTCTGATTCAACATGATATTACTAGGAAATGGAGGAGTGATACTGTAAGAAAACTGAGATCACAGTCACTACAGCTGCAAAATTTGCCAGTGTTTACATGGAAAATAAAGGCCAGTGTCTGAGGGAGCAAATTCAAAGCAATAGTGTATAAGGCAAACCTGACAAATCAAGAAACAAGAAATATATATTTTCGACGTGCAAACAAGAAACATGCACATCTTTCCTTGTGAATTTTACATGGATGTATCAGAATTTTTTTCTGCTTCTTTCTTGCTTTCAGATAAAAACATCTTCTGGGTCATCCCATTCAACTATTTATGGAGTGATTACACTAAATAGATGTTCATAATAATTAAATAGACACAGTTAATTAAAATAGTCTTTCTCAAACTGCTGAGACTTTACTTAGAGAAACCTTACAATATTTATCCTCCATTCATGCAGGAGAATCTTCAAATCTTCAGGAATAAAAATATAGTAATGTGAAAAATGGGCATATGCAAGCAAATGTATTTAACAAACATTTTAATGTTGACTTATTTTCTCTCTTTGCCTCAGACTACACAGAGTAAAAGAAGATGAAAAACCTCTTCATCTCACTACACACTTCCACAGCTATTTCTCTGATGTCCTCCAAAAGAAGGCCAGATCCTGTTTAGGCTTACCTAAGTGCAAATCACTTAGAAGTGTATTGGAGTTATTGAAATTGCTGGTAGAATCACCACACAAATTACAGAAGCTGAGAGTCTTCCTAGCTTGCCTACTTTCCATGAGATTTACACTTTAACCCACTGTCCATGTCCATTATTTGCCATTGCACCAGTATAAAAGCCTATGGGAACACTGTGCATGTGTAAGGCCACTGAGAGAAGTAAGGGTACAAATTTTATAGCAAATGTCCCTTATGAGGACAAAGCTTCTGTAAAGGGAAGTGACTTGCCTGGGGTTAGGTAAAAAAAAATGGGCAGCCCAGCTTCACTGCTTCAGCCCAGCTTCACAGGTTGGGCCTCAGACACATATTTCTTGCTGAAGCAGCTCCTCAGCATTGGTCTAGAGACTCTCTCAGACTTTCTGATTCAACCAGTATGGTTACCCATAACAATTTCATTAAACTATTTCTGTACAGTGTTTTGCTTGTTAGTCTTTCCCCTGGTAGAAGTCTGTATGTTCTGTGCTCCACTCCTAAAACAAACAACATGCAGATAAATATGGTGCAAAGCACTTACCACAACTGAAAAATAAACTTCTAACCACAGTGAGGGAGAGGAAAAGAGCTGGGTATTTTGTGGTCCCTGAAGGAAATTGAAATCTGCTTTTTGGTGGAGACATGCTTCAAAAGATGAAACCAACCAAATGGGGAAAATGTCTCTTTTTCTCGGGTATGTGCACAGCACATATTAATGGTTGCCAAAAGTTAAATGGGAAGCATTATTGATATTATTGTCTGTTTGTTGTTAAATAAAAATCATTCAAGCTTTGTTCTCTTCTCCAGTGCATTAAAGAAAGACATCACCCGGAATCAAATCTGATCAAGTTTCCTTTTAGCATAACATGCCTTGCTGCAATACGCTTCAGACAGTGGCTGCTGCAAAACATTTTGTTTAGTGCTTTGTTTATTATTGTTTTTCTAGTAGAAAAAGGGTCCCAAACATATTTTTTCATAAAATTCCAATGGTCTCCTATACTTTAAAAGAAAACAGATGATAAAAGCTTCCTTTAAAATTTTATGTCTTCCTTAAATGACTTTGTAAGTAAATTGAAATTATTCTTTAAAAGGAAAGACAGAAGACAGGAGGAAAGAGAGAAATAGAGAAAGAATGAGCAAATGAAAGAATGACAGAATGACAGAATGTGAGAAAGGGGGAAGGGAAGGGAAGGGAAGGGAAGGGAAGGGAAGGGAAGGGAAGGGAAGGGAAGGGAAGACTTATGAATAGTTTGTGTAGTTAATAAGTTTATTTTTTAAATAAAAATGACTAGTATTTTCTAGTCTAGTATTTGTATAAACATTCAGAAAGTCACAGAATCACTGAATACGCTGAGTTGGAACGCACAAGGATCATCAGGTCCAAATCCTGGCCCTGCTTGTGCATCCCCAGAAGCATTCTAAGAAAATAATTTATATATGTTATTGAACCAGACATTTTCATGTCTCCACAGACTCTGGAATGATTCATGTCCTTTCCTAATGACAATAATACAGTAGGCTTTTGACCACTAGTGAGCAGAGCTGGCTTGAGCTGGTGACCTGGAGATGAAATGTTTACTGCCAGTCTCCCGGGCAACCACCTCCCCCTACAGGCACCTTTCAATAAATCTGCCCTTCCTTATTTTCAAAAGACACATTGGAAACATGCCATTTGAATCTATTGAGAATACTTCCAAAAATCCTTTTGTTTAAGGCTTGTTTTTTTAAGTGTTTTGTGTAAGACAGGCAAACTTTTATTTCCTTAAATTTTAAGCAACTTGCAGATTTTACATGGTTTTATTCCTTTCATTTCTCAATGTCTTATGCTGTAGCCTGTGGCATGGCACTTTGCTGGCAAGCATTCCTGTATTAGACACTGCTTAGGCACACAAATCCCAGCTGTCATCTCTGCTCCTGGGAGGAACCAAAAACTCTACATGCTCCCTTCCAGCTTCCTCTCCCACATTGCCTTACACGCCCCAGGTACCTCCACCTCTGCAAACTCCTTATTAAAACTGAATTCTAAAGTAAAAAATATTGATGGCATTATAAAATGGGTCCATATCTAAACTACTAAGTACCCTTTTAGATAAGGGAGTATGAGACTAAATTACTCCACCATAGCCCAGCACACATATGCAGTATTACATGTGAAAACAGAAAATAGTACCTGACACATAGCTGTGTTCTTGGAGATCAGCTTAAAATCTCCATGTTAAATATCCCCAGAAGGCAATGCTTGTTATTCCCATTAGTTTCATTCAAAGACATGTCCATCTGTTTGCAAAACTATCATATAAAAACAATGGTTCCCATTCTCTATGCCTTACTCAGGCCTTTGTGAAACCAGTTACTGGAATTTTTATCTGGGTCAAGGAATTCAAAACAGAGAAAAATAAATTCAAATTTAATATGATGAAACACTCAGAATGGAAGTTAATCTAGGGGGTTTTTCATTATTTTTGTTAATTTAAGTGCTAATAGGATATGCCCACCACACTGGTAAATGCTGTATTGTAACCCTAACAGTGGACAGTTTCTCTCTTTACATTTCCATATGTGCAGAGTAAATTATGTCACTTTGCCATCAGATTTTACTAGTTTGCATCTTTTAAAGGCATGGATAAAATACTTAACTGGGCTGCAGACTCAGATACCTTGTGTTTTGAATTTCAGCTACAATTTTAGTAAGTTTGTATTCTGTAGCAAATGTAACAAATTTATTTTATATGAGTGATCCACTCACAGCTTTGTCTCTTGAATCTTCTGTTCCACAGATGTCTAAAACAGACCACTGTAACTCAGCGTGTCTATGCCGACAGCAGCAATGCTGCTTCTGCCATGTGCAATGAGCTCATTCCTTGGTGAGGGCGAGAAGACACTTCCCCATTATGCTACAAACTTTGACTCCCATTGCATTTCCTTTGCCAATTCAGGACCTGTGGTCTGGTCTCATCATATCTCTGCATCAGACTTACCCACAGACACATCTCTGTATCGTAGTCAAGCTTGTCTGGGCCAATGCAGCTCATCAGCCACTCGTACATGCCAGCTCCACACTTAGAGGATTTGGGCTTGGCTGATGCCTGAAAATCCAAAAAATTTGTTTGATTTTCATTGCTAACAAAAACCAGAATGGGCTGTACAACCCTCCTCTCTGAGGAAGGCAGTGTCTCATTCTACTAGAGGGAAAGGAGAGAAAAGATCTCACTTTTCCCTCACATTCCTGATGAGATGGATGCAGCCTCCCATGGGGGAGAGCAGAGAGGTTCTGTTCTCCTAAGCATCTTGGTAACCTGGTGCTCCTTCCTTGCAGCTGGAGGCAAAAATTGCTACCCAAGGACAACCAAACTCAATGATTTACCAACCAAAGTTGTGAGCATTGTTGCTGTAACAGGCAAGGGTTTGTACCCCATGGTGAGTTAGGAACTCAGAGGGACCAAGAAGCAAGGGAACCAGGATGACTGAGGAGAAGGGAAAGGATGAGCTAGAGCAAATGGTACTTGTTTTGTTGCCAGCAAGCAGAAACCAGGGAGAGCTTTTGGTAAATGGGAAGTAATTCTGATGATCTGATCTTCCTGGAAAACTCCATTTCCCTCTTTAGAAAGTGAGCAGTGATCTCCACCATCATTATTATATGCCAAGAACACATGGTATGATAGCTACCTTTGTGGCTTCTTTCTGGCTCTCTTTGTGACTTTCTTCCCCTGTAAGGGAAGCCATCAGCACAATAGGGGATCTACTACAATTTGGGTGCTGCACTTGAGAGGTTACAAGAGCCAGCAGTGCTCTGGAGCAGGTGCTTCTTAGAATATGAATTGGATTTTTTGTTTTTGGAATAAGCAAATTTGTGTGTTGAGTACCTAAGGCCTTTGATAATAAAGAATATTGAAATGGAGATGTGTGGAATACAAGCAAACAAAAATAGATAATAATTTTTATCATTAACTGCATAAGGATCATTTCCATAGTTCCAGGTGACCAATTAATGAGCCAGCTGCAACTCTTGGTCAAGGTCCCATTTTGAATGAGATGTGTCAAACTTGGAGAAGAGGACTTTTGCTGATACAGTAAACCGTGAATGCTGCTAAAGGAGAGAGTAGGGGACAGAGCACAAGGAGGCAATGAAGAGCCCTGAACAGTGCTAAAGTGAAGAAGATTTACAAGCTGTTGATCAAAAAGAGTAATATGGGAAGAAACTTCCATAGGGAAAGTGTACAGAAATCTGAAACACTAAAGATGAATGGGTGGATTACAGGCAGTTTTTCAGCTTGACATGTCCATTTTCATATATGGTAACACACCCTGAGGAAAAAAAGCAAAGAAAGAAAATCAAGGAGAACATGACTTGCAGTTCCTGGAAGCAATTTTTTAGCTACAGTGAGATGGCAGTAAAACAGCAACACAATAAGGATTTTTAAAAATGAAATGTCTTAAGCATAGCATGCCATGACAAAGAGCAGAAAAATGTGCTGGGATGCCAGCCTTGAAGAAAAGCAGTGAATTTTGCATTTGAGAGGAGAAGCAGGTATTTCATGGAACTGCCTTTGTATATCATGGTCGGATGAGGAGTTGTGCAATGTAAAGAACTTGCTCCAAGCCAGATTTAAGAGGCTGGGGCAATGGCTGTTGTCTGGGGTTGTTAGAAATCACCTACTTGATTGCTCAACAATGCAGTTGTGATTAGAAGACTAAAGACAACTCAATGGAACAAGAAAAAATTAAAGAGTTTTATTCTCCCCAATGGGATGGTGAAAACTGATGAAGCAGAGCTTGCATTCCTTCTCACAGGGCATTCATATATGTTCTGTTACTGTGTGGGACCGCTGAGACTTTTGAGGCATCCTTACACACCCACCTGTGGTGTGTCTCAAAGATGGTGATGGAAAGGGGGGAGATGATTTAATTTTGAATAAGAGAGTTGAAATCAGTCATACTCACAAGGAATATTAGGAACTCCTCTGATCAGGCAACTCAGCAGGGATGTCTAAGCATGGAAGGCAGCTGAAGGATTTTAAGTGAGCTGCACTAGTGACAAACCATTTCTTTTCCACTTTTGCCTTTCTCTGTTTGAGCAGCATTACAATTGCTTCAGACTTTTCTAAGTACAGAACAGGTCTGATTTGCAAGGCTATTAGAAGAAATGAACTCCTAGCAAGAAAATGCACAATTTTTAAGAACTGTCTTTGTGTTCAACCCTCAGAATTTAATAGACAATTTCCTTGGCTCCCAATTTAGTTGTTTCTAGCTGTGCAGTAAGAAGAGACACATAAGATTCCTCCTTTATACAGGGTACTTTTGATATTTTTTGGCAATAAGACAAAGGATTGATAAGACAGAAGAAAATAGAATCTGTAAGTTTAGGCAGAAGCTTGGGGAAAAAATGGCAGGTAAATCTTTCTGTCCTAGATGGACAAATCTGGTCAGGACCTCAAGAGTAATTGCTAAGAATATTTCCAAACAGGAGGAATAACTTTGTTCTTACCTTGTGTCCAGCCATGACCTTTGTATATTAAAACTATACATATATATATATATATTTATATATATAAAACTATATATATATTAAACTGGCTGATTGTCTTGCTCTTCTATCCCCAAGCATTCTATAAGATGTCTGTGGATTTTTGTATGTAGCCTTTTGTGGGTGTTTGAACATAAGACAATACCAGGCTCTTCCAGGGTGAAGTAGAGTCTACTGGTTACCTATTAGCACTTTCTCTCTGCAACCAGTAGATACAGCAAGGTTCTGGGGGGTGGCCAAGATGGAAAAGGGTCTTTGATCCAGCACCGCACGTGCCACGTGTTTGCCAGAGAGGTGAGAAGGCTGCTGAGCAGCTTTGGAAAGAGCAGGCTGCTTCTAGAAACTTTACGTGTTTCCAGAAATGGATCCTAGAATCACAGAAGTATAACGCTGCAAAGTACCACAGGGGATCATCTATGCCCTCCTTTTACTCAGAGGAAGGATGACATTTGCCAAGATAGTCTGAATGGGAGGTTTATCTTACCTTCTTTCAAAAATCTCCAGTGAAGGAAGACTTCTACTCACCCTAGGCTGCCTGTACCCCTGTTTCAATGTTTCTTTAATAAGAATTGTTTTTTCCTAATACATAACTTAAATGCCCTTTACTTAATCTGATTATTTCTTGTCCTAGGACTAGTGAACATAATGAACAATAAATTAATCTTTTCTATAACTGTTTACATATTAGAAAACTGCCACCATGTCCTCCCTCATTTTCATCCCTTCCAGACTAAACAAACTCACTTCCTCTGACCCTTCTCATCAGTCAAATTTCCCTACCCTCAGCTCCTTCTTCCTTCTATTCTCCTTAGTACATTCTTCACATGGGGTAGTGTCCTGGGGTCCCAAGGTCACTTAATTTCCCTAGGTAAGGTTTGGACTACTTCTCTTCAGAGGAAGAGGAGACAATAACCTCCTACATTTTACAAATGAAAGTTCTGAAGCTGCGCTCCAGATGTCTTCCTTTTTTTCTGTTACACTGTTCATCTACAAGAACTAAAAATAAAATGTAGGTGGGAATTCCAAGGTCCTCCTTCACTTTGCTGGTGGATGTAAGGATCTTGGTGAACTCTCCTCAAATCGGGCTGTAACTTCATAATATATTAGTCAAATTAATTTTTTTATGACTAATCTTCAGTTTTGGTTGAGGAACAGAACTGTACTGTAAAAGTATTTTTGCCTCCAGATGGGACTAGATGGTAGAGTGACAGAGATAGACTTGTAATACTTTGACAAAGTCAGTCAATCTTGTACCACTTAGAATCATAGAATCATTAAGGTTGGAAAAGATCTCCAAGATCATCAGATCTAATCTTTGAACAAATACCACCATGCCCGCTGAACCATATCGCAAAGTGCCACATCTCTTGGTTTTTTAACACGTCCTGAGAAGCTGACTCCACCACTTCTAGGGAAGCCTGTTTCCATGCCTATTATGATACTGTCCTGTTCTGTACACCACCGTTATAAACATACTGCCTGGATTTGCAGTGATTTTGATTTTTTTCGTATTCTTTCCAACACTAAATTTAACAAAGGAAAATACAATCTGTCTATCAATTAAGACAGGAATGACATGCAGTGTGGACTTTAATTTTCAGAAAGCTCATGTGTCAAAGAGTAAGAAATGGCCACTGATCTTTCAGAGTAACTAAGTAGCACCATAAAAAAAGAAAACATATTTCCACAAAGAAAAGCTCATACAAAGTTTGTTGTCTTTATGAAGTTCACCAGGCTACTTTTACAGGACTTATTTTTTGTTAAAGGTTTCTCTATTGGAAAAATTCAGGCAATTATACTCTACCACAGGAAGCAAGTTCAAGATACAGCTACACAGAAAGATCCACAATGAATATTTTTCAGAACATCATCAGGCAGTCTTATATTGATTACATGGCTGTCTCAGCAGGGTATTTTGTGCATTCAGAATAAAAGCATTCCCTGTAAGTGCAGGGATAATAATGACAGACATTTTTAAGGCAAACTGTTTACCAGAAACAGCCTATGAGAAAAGCACATAATAGACAAAACTGCCCCTCAGGCAGTTGCTGTGGATTGAAAGACACTCAGAAGTTTTGGGTGGGTTATTTTTGTACTATTCTGTTCCTTTATTATCCAGGATGAAACTTAGAGAGCCAAGACAGAAGTTGTAAATTTTGGACTTTTTGAGACCTCACAGGACACCTTGTCTTCCCATTTAATGAAAGATATTTTTGCCAAGTAATTTGGTTCAGATCATCATAAATATTACAGAAGTTATCTTGCCTGTGGCCATGCTGTTAGAGTTCAAGTTGGTTGTTCAGATATTGGCTGTCAAAGTCTAGCAAAATGACAACTCTGAAGTGGTTGGTAGACACAGAAGCAGAGGAAGAGAGAAGAAAGTCTTTTTAAGTCTTGGTGTAAAAACAGGAAGTGTTTGACATTCTGCCCTGGCATCTGTGTAGTGTCCATATCCGTTAGTTTAATTTTGGACATTTTGGTTCAATGAATATGAAAAAGAGGGAGGGAGAGGAGAGAAATACTCAAAGCAGATTATCTTAAAGTAGTAGCAAAGTACCCCAGAAATGCCAGGAAAACCTGTTTCCAAAGCAACATATTCAAATCCAGAGGATGATGCCCACTTACTGCAGTCAGTACTGGATCTTGGCCTGAGAACACAGATACAGGTTATAATTCAGGTGTGACCTACAAAACTTCAAACAACATGAACTAACTAACCCCAGCAATACACTGATGGAGGAAGAGGGGGTTTTATCTGTTGTTCATTATTAGCTGCTTTGAGAACCTTCGGTAATTTTTGGTTTAAGTCTACAGCATTGAAACCAGTAACAGTTTTGTCATTGCCATCAGTAATAAGAGAGGGGGAGAATGATTATTCCATCATTCTGAACTTGGGCAAAGCCGATGTGTAACAGGTACATTAAACAGGAAAGAGGATGATCTGAAAGCCGTAAATTATTGAGTGCTATCTAATCCTTCACAATTGCTTTTTATTAGAAGCACTTCCTGGAAACTCTGGCATTTGTGACCTACTACATAAAGGCCTCCATTTAAAAGACATGAGGGTTAAGAGACTAAAGATGAGGCATTCAACATGAGGTTGTATAGTTTTGTCTTCTGTGTAAGTTGCTCTGGGAAAGCAAATCTCACACAGTGTCATGAGCTGAGTCTTCATTTCAAAGTTGAAGATCTGAAAAATGTGTGTTTCCCACATTTTTCTATGTTAGCCTTTTATGTGTGTTATCATGATGTTTCTCATAAATGTCATTTATTAGTATACAAGTTGCCTCCTGATGTTCTCCTAAAGAGGCCAGCACACTCAGTAGGAGCCCAGTAACTGAAAGTCAGCTGCTTTTTGCTAGAACCCCACATGTACATCCTCACTGTCTTATCAGAAATTCACATTTGCGTGTAGAATAGCAAAGGTGTGAACCTGAGTTTCAATGCTATGCTCAGGTTTCCTTCCACACTAATTAAATCTGCACTCAGGAAACACTGGTGTTCAGACTTAGACAATTCTGCTTTAGCCACAGACTAAGATTCAGGGTAATGTTATTGAGAGATATTTATCACCAACTGATTTAAAATAGGGTATGAAGGGACTACTAGGGTTTCATGCATTTTTAAGATGCAGTTCTTAATCTTTTCTCTATGAAGAAACACAATGAAAATATAAATTATTCCCCCAGGGAGAGATATAAACAAAGAAATTGGAGTAGAGTATTAATTGCAATGGTAACATTAAAAGATAATTAGTGTTTATAAATCAAGTGTGAGGTTTCACTGCCTTAGCCCAGTCTGTGAGCAAACCTGTGCCAAAGCCATGATCCCTCCATCACTACCTTCTATTGGGCTGTTCTGGGGCTGTTCAGCCTGGAGAAGGTTGCATGGAGACCTCATAGCAACATTCCAGTATCTGAAGGGGGCCTACAGGGAAGGCAGATGGTGACTCTTCATTGGGAACTGTAGAGATAGGACAAGGAGTAATGCATACAAACTGAAAGAGGGGAAATTTAAGTTAGAAATTAGGAAGAAATTTTTTACTGTGAGGATGGTGCTGCACTGGAACAGGTTGCTGAGGGAGGTTGTGGGTGCCCCAAATGTCGCAGTGTTCAAAGACAGGTTGGATCAGGCCTTGAGGAACCTGGTCTAGTGGGAAGTGTCCCTGCCCAGGGCAAGGGGGCTGGGTCTTGATGAGCTTTAAGGTCCATTCCAACACATTAACTTTCTATGATTCTATGAAATCCCTTTTGGGCAGCCAATCTTCTTCATGTATCATGATTCTAATGTGCTTATACTGGATGTCTTTCAGAACATTAAGATCATAAAATCCAAAACATTATGTTTGGCTTCCAAAGGATAACTGTGGGTTTCTGGGTTTTTTTTTTTTTTGGTTTTTTTTTTTTTTTTTTTTGTGTTTTTTAAGGAAATTTGGAGTTTTTCGATCAATTTGTTGGTTTTGTGGCTTTGATTTTAGGTGCTGGTTTGTTTTTTTTTAAAGAAACTTGTTAAAAAAAAGCCAGAAGATGCTGCTAACAATGTGATAGAGGTAATAGTGCAGAACTGGGTGCTGAAATCTTGCTCTTTGTTCCTTATTTGTCATCTGTTAGGTAAGCCTTGAAAAAGGTTAAAGGGAAGCTGATGTGATTAAATAGCAAAATTGGGCTCTTTATTATAGACACAAGATATTCTTCCAAAAAGATGAAGTTGTATCCAGGCAGGGAACATACACTGTAATACGCATTTTAGCAAATCGAATACAAAAATATAAGTAAGTCAAAAGAGCAACAAGAAGCAAATGCTGAAGGACTCAAAACCAATTATTCTAGCCCATCAGGAAGGCACAACATGCCCTCTAGACAGTCCAGAAGCTAAATGCTGTATCAGTGTGTGATGTACTGGTCTCCTTCTTTTGAAAGTGCAATAAAGATGAGAATGATGTGAAACACCTTCTCCAAGAGGAACAGCTGAGTAGCAGTAGTAGCCTTCAGTAGCCTCAACTTGGGTGAGATATGATAGTTGTCTACAAAATCATGAGTGGTCTAAAGGAGGATTTAACTTTTAATTGTCTACTCCCATATATGAGGTAGGAACCATCATACAAAGGCTGTAAAGATCCAGGACTGGAGTAAACAAGAGGGAATGGTTCTTCATGGGAAAAAGATCTACAGCTGTTCTTGTCCAAGGAAAGAGTTCATATGGGCACAAAGACAGACTAGAGAAGTAATAGGAGCAAGGATTCATTGAAGGCTGTTGAACAAACAAACTGCATCAGGTCCCCAAATATTCTACTCACTCAACAAAAGTTGGACATGGCAGAGGACTTAAAGAGAGAAGAATCATACATTCTTGTCCTGTCCTTATTTACCCTTTATCATCCACTTATGGACACTTATGGAGAAGGAAGACCAGGTAAAAGAGCCATGCTGATAAAATCAGCTGAAAGTACTCCAGATAGACAAAGAATTTTTATTCAACTAAACTAGGTAAAGTGAAGCCCTCTTCTTGGATATGTAAGATGCAGAGACCTGCTTATCATTTATCTTGTGATTCTTTCTTGAAAAATGAGTTGACCCTTCTTCCATTTTCAAGCAGTTCACAGAGTCACAGGGTCTTGGACAAATACTAGTCCCTAGTTCTTCCTAAGTATTTTCCTCATGTTTTCTTGTCAGGCTTTTGGAGGGATTTGGGTGGGGGGTTGGGTGTGTTGCATTGTTTTTGGATTTCTCAGGAGAACAATTTTCTGTTTCCAAATTTTCCACTTCCAATTGACAAATGATATTTCATCCAGTCATTTTAACACATAAGCCAGTCTACTGCTGTTAGTTTCCCAGCAGTTAAGCCCTAAATATTCTAACAGCATAGTTCAAGAGGTGTACTTACTTGTTTGAATGTGTTCTTCCTCTGAATGAGGGTTTGAGTGTGTGCACACATGGCTGCATAGCTCCTCAGGAAAATATACACATCAGCTCTTGCAGTAGCAGCTGGTTAATTCAGAACCATCTGTACAAAATGTCAAGGTTCTAGATTGTAAGATAGCTCTTTGCCATTATGTATTTTTAAAATAATTTATACTCAAAATTCTGTATATTAAAGACACTTTTTTCCCAGATTGTCTGAACAGAAAATACCAGCT
The DNA here is from genome assembly GCF_000691975.1 of Corvus brachyrhynchos. NCBI lineage: Eukaryota > Metazoa > Chordata > Aves > Passeriformes > Corvidae > Corvus > Corvus brachyrhynchos. The sequence continues at coordinate 14,606,439 of NW_008239110.1, forward strand.
ACTCAAGCAGTGTCAGTCAGGACACATGTTTTTTAGGCTAGATTTGTCAACAACTCATAAAATCTAATCCCTAACCCTGATGAACTATACCATGGAAAAGCACCGATGAGTTATCCTTGTACACATGTGTAGGCAGATTACTGTCAGTGTACTTTAGGGAACACTGCAGATGCATCATGAAGAATACAACATGACTATAGTGGCAAACAAACGAAAAGGGCTTTTTAGACATTTAAAAAGAATTCCAACTTCACATAATGGTTCAGGTGTTTTTCTTTCACTTTCTCTTGTGTGTGTGCATGTATGCATATTTTATCAGTGCTGGAGGAATTATTTTCGAAAATAGAAGACTGTAAGTCCTCAATAAAAGAACATATATTCTCCAGGAAAAAGGGAAAATATGTAAAGCATTAAATTAGGATGTCCTGCCTTTCCTTTTCTAGCCCTAAACCCCTCCACCTTGCTAAGAATGTCAGAGTTTTGCTACTGAGGCAATGACACTATAAACTAGGTAGAGTCAGTAAAAGCCTATTTATGCAGTTAGTTGACATCAGCAAGAGGTATCATGCTCAAAATATGTACAAATAACGTGTGTAAGATTGCATAGACATCTGGTAGAGAGAAAATTTTTACTTAAATCCAGTACTGAGACAGACACTAAGATTGCTGTCTTCAGAGCTATAAAAATGAATTCATATGGTTATGCTGAGCATGTGGTTGCTCAAGGAAGATGTTTCTCAAAGACTGTCAGGAAAGGGAAAACACAACCAGGCCTGCTTTCGTATTTCCATGTTTAGTGGTTTACATCAGTGGGATTCAAGGCCTGTGATCTATTATAATGGGAGGGAGTATGTAAGTCATGGCATCATCTGGTTTAAAGGCCCATAGCTGTTGTTCTTTTCCATCTAGGATCAGACAAAGCGGCATGAGGCTCCACATAATTAAGAGCAACTATCCCACAGCGGCAAGGAAAGCAGAAAAGATTTCATTGGGAAGGAGGACTGACTACAGTACTTTAAAGACATGATTATAAACAGAAGAAGCAAACCAGAGAATGTTTAACAGGAAAATAGCACCCTGACCCTCCCTGGATTAAATGCTATCAATCAAGTTTAAATTTAGCTCCTACACGGTCCCACGTGAAAAGAAGGCAGTAGGGGCAAGGAAAGCTTAACGCCTGAGAATATTTGTATTGCATGGCAAGGAAAACAAGCCTAAAGTCAACAAAGGGCAGCCTGTAAAAACTAATAGTCCTGATGAGAACAGCACTGCCACCCAAAAGCTCATTAGCAGCCAGAAACAGAAGAACTCTGCTCTTTCTTTGCTGACTGCCCCCAGTGCAGTGCTACCGCAGTACTTCTGACTCAGCTGCTGCCTCCCTCCTGGCGTAACCTCTGAGCACTTGCCAGCACCCACACAATGCATGCCCTCAGCATGAAGAGTGTTTCCCCAGGGTGGGCTGGGCTGGTCTATGGTGGGAGGCAGGAGTGGAAAAAGAGCAGGAAATATCTGAGATTTTTTTCAAATAATAGTAATGTATACATACACGTATAGCAATTGTCTTAATCTGTTCTAAGATAAACCAGCAGAGGGGAATTTTGGGTGTAAAACGATGAGAAGAAATGCTGCCATGCCCACCAGCAAGCACATGGGATTTCAGAAATCGTGTGAATTCCAAACCCAACGTCCCATCTGTCATCGCCTATTCACTGCTGGTGGAGTCACAGCTGTAGGGCAATGAGACGCTCCATTTCCTCCTGGTGCATGGGAAAACACAGCCATGCTTTTGGACAGAGCTGAGATGTCTGGTGATCTGTAAGGAACACCAAATGCATTTTTTATCCTTGAGAGCCAAGATGTCATTTTCACAAACTTGCATTTAGGTACCTGAAAAAGAGCAGTTGGATAATGTCAGAGCCAATTTTAAACAGCACTTCCAGATTTTTGTGCCTGTAGGTTTTACACTGGTCACAAGATTCAGTTCTGTAGATCAAGTTATCTTAATATGTGGCAGAATTTAAGGTCTCCAAGGAGACAAAGTTATATCTGCAAGCATTATAAAGGATGTTCAATATTGGGATTTTATTTGCAAGTGCTCTTTTTCCCTTTTCTGTTCTCTGTTCAGACCACCAAACTGCAGATAAATGGACAGAAAGGAAAAAAACCTTAAGGAAGTTCCTCAAATGTAGCAAGTTGAAAGAGAACACCTGTTCTGCACAACAATCTGAATACTTTCCTGCATCACTGTAGCACCTTTCATCTTCCCCATCCTACTGCACTACTTGACTCCTTTCCTCTTCCAAACCTGCAGATGCACATCAAGCAGCCAACACCTAGGCAGTGCCCTGGTGCCCTGACTACTGGTACATATTTGTGTACCTAAATATAAGACCATATGCAACCACACACAGTCTGTTTATGAGCTTTATGGGTTTGTCTGTCTTCTTGTTGGTTTTGTATTTGTCCGTATATTAGCGGTAACTGAAGTTAGTAGATGCACTGCCTACATCAAATGCATTGGCTTAGCCACCATCTCTTCCCCCATGATGGAAACCACTGGGTTGTGTATAACTTGGAATATGTGGCAGAGCTAGACCCTGCGCAGTGGAGGGTTCAGACATGTCACTTGCAAAATCAGTGTCAAAGTTCCAGTCAATTCAGCAGAGAAATCCTGGCTCGAAGGCTGACTCTTCAGACCTGTTACCATTCTCTCAGGGTGCAGTGGGAAGATGAAGCTCAAGACTAAAAATACTACATTTAAAGTACCTGTATTTGTATAACACACTAATACACAGCTTTCAGTTGGCTTCATTTTCTGATGTCTGTATCATTTTTTGTCCAATTACAGGCATGCAAAGTAGAAAGGATATCCATCAAAGTAGAGGACCCATTCACCATATACATGAATTTAGAAAAAAATTTAAACATCAATATAAGAAAAAAGCAGCTCAGAGTAGAATCTAACCTCTTGGAAAACTCATTTAGAATGAAATAGCAAGAACATGCATCAGTCTTCTACATGCAGTTTTCATTTTTAAAAAGACATTGAGCTACAGCAGTAAAATTAAAATTACGCAGGTGAAGTATCTAGCGTTTCTGACAAAAAATAAGAATGATTTTCAAGAATTTTCAATTATAGTCATTAATCTATCACTTCAGGTCTTCGATTTCATAAATCTGTCATCTCAAACTGGATTTTCTTAAGAGTAACTTTACCCTATAGATTTTTCAGTTAAACAAGTTTCATCTTCACTCTTTTTATGTTCTTTTTCGGTTTTGGTATTGCCCTCCCTTGCAATCAGAACTGTAACAGAATTGCATTTTCTTTTGCAAATAGAATGGGGAAATTAAAAAACTGGGAAAGGTACCTATTATGTTGCTTATATTGAGATGACTTTTAATACATAAGAAATACCTAAATCTACAATATTAATTTGTTCATAAAACAACCTGCCTCAGAATATTTTCATGCTCTTGCATCTGGTTTGGAACAACATTTCTGTGAAAATGAGTTTGAGACTCTTCCACTAGAAAATGTTCAGATAATAAACATAAAATATGAAACTAACAGGGAAGAAAGGCTGAAATTTCCCTATGTTGCTGTGAAGAATGTGGGAAAATCATGGACACTTTTAGACTGACATATTATTTTCCAGAGGTATTTAAAATAAAGTTCCCTTTGAATCCCATGAGAAACACTCTTGTCCTTGTATGTCTAGTTGAAAGAATTCTGGCAAAAGTCTTTGAAAAGTCGCACAAGTGGTAAAATGTCCATAGATAAAAAAATTAAGTGAGTCTATACCCTCCTTTCCAGCTCTATGGCATGACAGGTATTTACCTTCAGGAAAGTATTCTTCTGACTTGGCATATATGATCATGAGGAGGAAAGAAAAAAAATTCCAGCTTTTGGTTGTTTACTTCAGCTTCTGCTGAATCCTTGATTGCTCAACAGAGAATGTGAACAAGTGTGCTGGCTCATCTCAATGCTGGTGGCAAAAAAGGTGACAAATGCAGAAAAACATCTCCATTTTTTCAGGGCGGTAACCAATCTCTGACTGTCCCGGTTTGGTAGCAGGCACTGTAAGATATGGTATGGAACTGCAGGAAGCATCCCCCATGTCTCTGGTTGCATGACATTGCAGGGGCCCCAAGACAGCTTTACTTGCCTCTCTGCCTGAAGACCAGAATGGGAATGGTGAAAAAAAAAGGGGCAGAAATTGCAGAAAACTGGTGGCAGGCATTCAGGATCTCACACAGTTTTACTGATGTTAACCAGCCTTCAGACAGGCCTGCCAATAGAAGCGTTTGAAGATCTGTTTGGGTGGAGGTATGCTTCCATGGGGAGCCTGAGACCAGCTGCAGGAGCTGAGCTGGTGGGTCTTGGCCTCCCTCTCCATCCTTCTCCCAGGGGCCTGACCAAGGCTGCCTGACTGCCCTCAGGAGCTGGGTGTCTTCGGGAGTGTTTCTTGTATTAAACCCTTGTCACAGGTCAGTTGCTTCCCCCAGTTGGACTTCCTCTAAAAATACCCGTGTCTTGTGGCTTCTGTAGTCACATAACTTCATGTCTCCCTTACTCCTTCCCCAGAGGAATGAAGAATGTTGAGCTGCTGGCAGCTAAACTGTATTTAAAGACATTTTTATTTTCTGAATCATATTCAGTGTGATGCTTGATTTAATTATATTTTATGCCAAGTGCTGTAAGATGCATGCGTGAAAGCCTGTTCATAAATAAACATGTCTTTAAAAGTCCTTACTTATTTTTCTTGAGTCAATTCCTGCTCCTTTGCTGAGGTGCACAAAAGCTGGGATATATGGTCTCCAAAGCCCAGCCACAAAACCCAGACACCACACGATGCCAAAGAGCCTCTTTGCACCACTGCTGTGTGGGATCGCCTGTGCTGTGGCACCGGGGGGACACCTGCCTCCCTGATGGCCACTCTGGGGGCCCAAAATGGCCAAGATTGCCTGAGGAAATCAGCTACTGTGCCTTCTGGAGGGGCAGGCATTCTCCAAAAGCCTTTCTTAGGGCAGTTGTGGGGTGGAAGACGAAAGACTCGCCAGGTGAACATATTGTGAACAGCAGGCAAGCACCCACAAGCTGCTCCTGTGCGGGAGGCAGGGCTCAGCCCTGAGCACAGGTCCCAGTGGAGGTGCTGTGACCTGGCTGTGCCCTTTCTCGGGGCTCAGGCCCCCTCAGGGCACCTGTGGGAGGAGAGAATGTCACCTGCCAGTGATGGCATGACCCCCAGCAGCGGGGGATCAAACAGAGATAGCAGGCGTGGGCCTGCCCATCAAAGGAGTCCTTTGAGGCCAATAAAAAAGGGATTCACGTTCTGTTCCTGGCTGGATTCTGTGGACGAGGCAAGGCTGAGAACAGGCCTGTGAACAGCGTGGGTTGGAGGGCGGCCAGGGGAGTCTGTCCCGCCAGCTTTCACCGGACCTCTCG
>NW_008239110.1:14612356-14644783 GCF_000691975.1 Corvus brachyrhynchos
CGCTCCTCCGCCCTGGCCCTGGCAGCCCTCCCCAGCCCCGCCCCCCAGCTCTGCCTGCAGAGCCAGCCCTTGCTCAGCTCTGCCAAACCAGCTGTCTCCTGACAGGAGAAAATAACCTGGGATCAAGGACAGGAAACTGAATCCGCAGGCGAGATGAAAAACTCATGTTTTGCGGCCACCCCCCTCAAACTGCTCCACCTCCCTCTTCCACCTTCAAGCAATGAGAAATGGAAATAAAAGGAATGGAATAAAGCAGGTACACCTCACTTTATTTTTTTTAACCTTTGTGTGGAAAAGAAAAGAAGAGAAAGGAAAGCATCTGGCTGCTTTTTTTTCTGGTGTCAGCTTGCTCTCCTGCTCCCATTCCCATGACAGCTCTTGTGCCCTCACCACAGACACGAGACTGTTCAGATACCTAGGGTTTTATGGAGAGGCGTGCCTTCTGGAAGGCCACTGGCAAAGGCCAAGGAGGGTAGGGCAGCAGCCCTTTATGTCTGCAAGCCCCAGCCACTGTCTGCCTCTTGCTCCTGCCCCTTGCACATCTGTGTTTCAACACCGCTGTGATCCCTCACACTGCTGCTGCAGCCCGCACTGCCTGGAAATGTTTCAAGTGACTGAATGTGTTGCTTAGAAGAAGAAAATGGCCTTTGATATGTTTCTCGAAAAGAGGTAATTAAAGAAAAGAAGCCCACAAGCCTTCTGAACTGGCTGTCCAGCTGGAAAGCAGCTCCCAGTCAGCCCTGCACAGAGCAGTGGCCAGCTGCCGGGAATGAGTGGAACCATCTGGTTCTGCTGCCCTCTGTCCCTATTGCCCTCGGGGCGTGTTTAACAGGGATGTGTTTGCTACACCAGCACCATTGCCTTAGCAACACAACCAAAGTGTTTGTCAACATGAGAGCAACATGAATGATGGCACCTTGTCCAAAGAGTCTGGGTTGCATGTGTGGTTCTTCACAAAAGCCAGTTTCACCACTCGCCTCACAAAAGAGCCTGAGCGGGAAACTGGGAGCTGGGAGGGAAACTTTCCTGGGAGTTAAAAGCATATTTTTCTTCTAATTGTGTAGGAACTGCCTTGGCCTTTTGGAATCAGTGGCGTCTAAACTAATAAATAGTACCAGTCTAAAGTTGATGAGAAATAGCTACATTTTTACAAGTGTCTGCTATTTTTAAGTAGTAACAGATCTTCTGTAGAAGTGCTGGAAGCCTGCTATGACCTGCCACCAGACTGCATCAGCCCTCTGAGGGCCTTTCTACTTCCTTAAACCTTTCCTGAATTAGGTCTAAGGAAGCTGCTTATATCTCCCTATTGTCTTGCTGTCACTAGGTTTAAATGGAAAACTATTCACTGAAATCCTTTTTCTCATCAACCATTTTTTTTCCCAGATCGGATCAGATGTCAATACAGTCTTGACTGGGAAGGAGCAGGGTCATGCCTGAACAACGTTGTGTTCTTTAATGAACAACACAGCTTACTTTTCATGCCCTCGTGTTCTCAGAAACATAAAATCAAAAAAAATCAAAAAATCAAATTCCTTAGTGCTAACCCTTATGATACTTTCTTCTTCTTCTCTCCTTTTCATGCTCGGGTTCATGTAGAAGCACGTTTTCCCATGACCAATTCCTCTTGATTCACGTCTCTGTCAACTAACAGAACAGTTTCTCTCCATAAAAAAGATTGCAGCAAAGCTCTTCATAAAAAAAGCACAAATACCATAAAACCTTTCCATTACCTGGAAGAAAAATGGCACAATGGATGAACTTTGTGAGAATTCATTCCTTCTGCAAGGCATATCCCAGTCCTTCCTCATTCCATGAACAAATCTAAAGTGAGCAGATCTAGAGGAAGAAAACAGAAGTTGAGAGAAGACTGATCAACTAGGTGGAAAGATAAAATCCTAAAAGTCCTTTTCCATTTTCAACCTCATCCAGGTGGCACCTAAATTTATAGAAACTTTATATCCTAAAAACAGGCAGCCAAGTTCCAATTGACTTCTAAGAGTGATCAAGGTCTAAACAAGTGTCTTTCCTTCATTTAGGTCCTCAGAGATGCTTAATCAAAAAGTGCTCTTGGAGCAGTCTCAAATATCTGCTGTGAATGAGCTTTAAGACTTTAAGACAGCATCACTGATTTTTGGGGTTTGTTTGCCTTGGTTTGGTTTTTATCAGTCCCTTTAAATAATAACTTCACAATTAGATTATGCAGCTAGACTGTGGAGGACCTGAGCTTGGCTTTTTCCTTTCTAATCCCCACATCTGTGCTGAGTGCCAGACTATATCTTAGTGTGAAAGGGACTCGCTCTGCCTTTTATGTCGGTGCTGGGTTCAGAAGGCAGGAACAAAACAACAAGCAATTGGGGAACAGCTGCTTGTTGCTGCTTCAAAAATTATGTTTTGTGGAATGGATTTTCCAAGACAGAGAGCATGCTCTCTCTCCTCTAGTTGTAGTGCAGGCAAGGCTAGCATGTTAACTTTAGGTTGATCCTTGCTTTGGGTGCCATAGCGTGGGGAAGCCAAGGTGCTACTCAAAAGTGTCTTGCACTAAGGCTAATGCTGAGATAAGACTTAATCTACAGTACACGGAGTCTGAGGGGCCACACAGAGATTCTGAAATTCCTCTGTGGGGTAGGAAATATAGGCATTGTGAGGCTCAGATTTTTATGTACATAAGGACAGGACTTGGTTACAATGACCTAACCCCAAGGGCAGTTTAATATCTCCTGTGAGGATGGGTGACCCACCAGCCTTGTCTGGTGTACTCTGTGGTTGTATCACTCATCCACAGAGCCTTCTTCCCCCACCTTCCAGATTCATACAGCCCTGTGGCTCCCAGTGAAGTCACTGAGAGCCAGGAATTATGTGCATAAACACCTCCTTGTCTGCAAAGAGCCCTGAGTCTCTGTGGGTCCTCTAAACACTCCTCCAGAAGTTTCTATTGTCCCTGTAATGTATACTGTAAACTCCCTGCAGTGCAGCAGAGATCTGAGCTGAATGCAGAGGGAGAGACACCAGGAGAAGAGACTCTCAGTAGTATTTCTCAGTAGTCATCAGAGAGCAACATGAGATGTTCCCCATACTGTCCACACTAACATCTGTATACATGAAACAGAAAGAGTTGTAGCTGCAGAGGGAGCATGTTTTATGTGGTGTACTTCTGTTTGGAGTATGCTGTTCTGGATGACTTCAGTGCATTTTCACAAGTAAACGATGCTCTTGTGTTTGTATTAAAATGCTAATTCTTCTTTTTTAAGTTTTAAGCCACAGTTTTAAAGATGTATGAGAAAGACCTTGCCCCCTGCAGATGTGTATCAATCTACAAAAGATGTAATATGACTTGCAATGCCAGTAGGGCTGGTGTAGGTTCTTTGATGCTTAAGCATGGGAATTTATGAAGTGTAATTAGTGTTCTCCCATGTCATCTGGTAGAAATAATGTCAAAAGAGGGATTGAAAATGGGATTTTGGTAAACATGAGTAAGAAAGGAGAGTCAGGTTTTTAGGACCACCAAATTATATAAACACATCTCAAAAACAGGGACCTGCTACAGTCAGAAAGTACTGTAGAAATTTTGAAGGGAACTGTTGAAGGAAGGAAGAGCTGTGTATCATGAAGTGATGAGATTGACACAGGATGAAACAGGAAGAGTAACACAAAGTCTTTTGATGTGTCCAATTTATTTAGGCTGAAAAATAAAGTGTTGTCAAGGTGTGGAGAAAGAGTACAGTTTTTAAAATATTTTACCCTTCATATGAGTGGGCAATCTAGAGGTGATTGAGCAACTGGAAATTTTCCATCATTATCTTTAAATTGAAAACTAGAATTATAAATACATAATTGCACGTAATAATTGTATTATCCTAAAAATGTGGACATTTTGTAAAACAAAACTGAGGAAAAAACCACAAGCATTGTTATGGTTGGGACAAAAATATTTGCTAATCAATACTTCAATACTTTTAGGACAAAAGTGCTATTTCAGAGAAAGAATATTTTCTTTAAATTTTAAAGTTTTAAAACTTGGTGAATGTACTGCAAAGCTGCCACTAGATTTTATTAGACCTTGTATAAAATTCTAGGCTGTATAGAAGGAAAATGCCATCATGTTCTATTTGTCAGCCTTGCTTTTAGTGGTATTTGTCAGTAGTGTGTGTAAACTGAGTATATCTGCATTTCTTGCTTTGTCCCAAGGTTTTTCCACAGACAAGGTGCAACTGAAAATCATACGTTCGGGTGAGTTGCCATGTGTTTTAGGAGTTTGCTTCTGTGAGTTAAGCACTGTAAGAAAAGAACCAGATGATTAAATTTTCTTTTCTGTGTGCAAAGGAAGACTGGGGCTGACCCTGGCCATGACTCACCATGAGGAAGATAAAGAAGCACCTTGCATACTCAAGGTAAAGACAAGGAGAAGTAAAGCCTTAACTAGGAATGCAGGTGCTGCTAGAGAGATATGAGTCAAACCAAGAACGAGATGTTCTCACTGTGTGCTCAAGAAATGAATTTATTATGAGTGCTCATGAACAACAGCTGAAGATCCCTCTTTGATCAGAGAAGTACCTCTCCGCTACCTCCATTCCCTACTTTTTTTTGCCCAGATTTTCAGCTTCTCTGTGTACTATATTTTTCTGAATGAAGCTATTTTCTCAGTGAAATGTTCCATCACTGAGGCACCAATTCTACTCTCTGTATCTCAAATTTTAACTTCTGAAACTACAAATATGTGATTATTTTTTGACTAAAAAAAAAAAAATCCTTATCTGAATTTCTGCTACTTTTTCTGAAATGTTACCAGGTTCCATCTCTGTAAAAATCCTTCTTGGTCACACCATAATTATTTCCTGCATCAGCTACTGTAATTCTCATTTTAATGGACTCCTGAAGCCATATTCACTGGACTTCAAAGTGCCTAGAAAACTGCAGTCAGACCACATGTTATTTGCTAAGGAGCTTTCTCTCTCTTAACGTTACTCACTTATTATCCCTCTGCCCACAGAATTCAAATCGACTGCTAATTTTTTTAATTCACTTTTGCCTCACTCTGTATTCAGCCCTTGTCCTAAGTATAATTCAGTTCTTCTCTCCCAAATTATGCCTTTATTATCATTCACACAGATCAATTTGCATGGAATACCTACAAGCTAAAATTAGGAAAGTGGAATTTTCAAGAGTTTTCTGTGAATTTTCCCAGCCAAACAGGAAGAAGACACTGTTTAGCCTTTGAAGAAAGATTTCCATTTTGAAAAGGAGGCTATCAAAATAATCTACCTTTTTAAATTCTTTCCTGAATTTTCTGTAAGTCCCAGGAGTAGAAAAAAAATCAAATAAACATATCTGTTTGGACTCAAACACTCCTATGCCTATGTCCTTGCCTTCCTTTTACTGGGCTAGTAGCCTGTAGAATTATAGGACTTAGATCTTATTTCCATCTTCCTTTTATTTTAACACTCCCAAGCTTCTTAGACATCAGTGTGCCTAGTTCAGGGCTGTCCTCAAAAGTGCTGTTCACTTTTTTCTGCTTCCAGGAGCAAGTCCTATCTTAACAAAATTTTATTTCTGTTTTTCCAGGTGGTAGCAAACCTGTATACAATAAAATTTGTCTTTTGTATTTCCATATGCTCTTTTAACTCTCTCCTTTGTATCATACCTATTCTTGCACAATAATTACTATCTCAGCTTCTAATCCATGGCATAATGAAGGCTGCTGTAATCAATCAGATCATATTCTTTTTAACTCGTAAGCATCTATAATCACGAGATTGATTTCTGGGTGAACCAGTTAACAGTGGGCTCTCACGTCTGCTAATGTTCATGAAATTATAGCGCTAAATTCTTATTCTTGGTTTCATTGCTCCAGCACATCAACCATATGCGGTTGGAAAACTTTAAAATTAAACATCAGAAGAGTAGGGGAAAGAAAGTTTCCTTTTGCCTCTCAAAAAAACCCATTGTTAAGTCATTCAAATACAAATGGAATGCACATACTAAGCCACTAGGATGTGCTTAATTTCTTAAAGATGTTTTTTCATGTGATGAAGTATCATCTGACCCAATAAACCAACTCTAGCCTGGGTTTGTAGGTTCGCAAAACACAAGCATTGCCCAGCAAACTTCCCACTTCCTTTTCTTTTGGTTTTGTCTATGAAAGAATCCCTTTTAGGGGAAATGTTAGAATGATATTTTCAGATATCCAGAAGATATAGGACCAGACCACAGAATTAAAGTATTTTATTTGTCTTAAGATAGCTTTCTCCTCTAAGTATGAATAAATGTTTGGACCAGATCAATTGTTTCCTTTGAATTATAGTAAAAGAGAATTAAGTGGTTAAGCATACAGTTTACTGGTATTATTTTAAGAGACAAACGTTTTCATCTGATCACTTTTTAAGTTTTACTTTGATTAAAACATATTCTAAAAATTACTGCTTATAAGGAAGGCTGCAATGTGCTTGGAGTTTTATGTAAAATGTCAAGTGAACGAATGAAATGTCCTTTTATGTAGGCAGTGCAAGTGCTGTAATTAAAAAAAAACCCCTAAAGTTACACATTGCCTTAGATTTTATGTAGAAAACAGAAAATCCTTCAAGTGACAAGAAGAAAAGGTTAAAAGACACTTCTCACTACTCTCTCCTGGCTGGTTCCACTCTCTCAGCTGCAGTTAGGGATAGCTGTGATTTGAAACAATAACATGTACATTTTAATGTACTGGGACTAGACAAACAGTGCTTTCCTAATAGTGTGGGCAAGTTAAATTGCTTTGCTGCTTCCATTGTCATGGAGCCTTTGTGTTATCGACCATAGAAATAATGAATGCTCAAATGCATCTCACCACTTGTGTAGATTTTTTTTAGTAGGAAAAAGATGCATCACTGAGGAAAATGCCCAGGAGGTACTGGCTTTGGGAGACAAAAAGGATCCCAAAATTTTTGAATTTTTTATTTACAGAAAAACTTATTTAATATAACTCACTCTCAAAATACAGGCCCTAATTTCTAATATCATCACACTTGTGTTTCAATAAGTCTGTGCCTGATTTAAGTAGATAACAAGAAGGCAAGTGAGTCCCCCAAATCAAGGTAACTGAACTAAACAAATATTTTTGACATCTAAATGCTGAGGCAACCTTTCAAACTAATTTGTGCTACTCTACATCATCAAACCAATGTGTCCTCTTGTGTACATCAAACATGATTTTATGTTGCCATCAACTTAAAAATCATATAATGTTAAAAATTACCTACAGAACTATATATTAGATCTCATTACTTATTAATCATGACCCATATTGCTAAGTTTTCTATTAAAAAATAAACTGCTAGTGCCTAACTTTTAACATAAGGAGCTTGGCCTCTGCCTGGAAGCCTGTCTTTGAGCATGGTACTATGCAAAACCCCACAAAAAATATAAGAACCACCCCAGTGACAGGAACTGGGGTTACTTTTCTTCTTATCACAGTACTCCATACCCAAGAAAATATGGGGCTTTCAATAAAGCAGGAACTCCAGAACAAGGACAAATCTTCTACTTCTGTGCCTTGGCAGACCAAAAAAGGATCAAAAAAATCTCAATGCAGCCAGAGTTTGGGGGAATTTAGCCTTTATTTCACCTCCTTCCTCACCAGCCCTGGGAAGGAGAGGTCTGTCGCTGGGTGGCACCCCCAAATATCTCTCCTCCTCCCATCCTTACCCATGCAAGTAAAAAAGACAACTTGAATGGACAGAAGCATAATGGCTACAGTTGCATTCCCTCAGGAAAAGCTTTCTGTCGTCTTCTGCCTCTCTGCCTATGCCTGGTTTGTTCTTCCTCTGGAGGCAGAAATAAAGGAGATGAACCATATGAAAGGGCTCTTCTTGGCCATCTTAGAACTCTTTGAGGTCTAAATTGAGAGCAAGTCACCTCACTTCCTCAGGAAAAATGGTAAAACTTGCACCAGTGTGCATGGGGTTCTGGCAAAAGCTTCCATATGAGTAAGAGGTGCCTACTCCAGCAGGGCTGACTGGGTCACATGCTATTGGTTTTCTGTGTGCATGAGGACCAAATGTTGCTTTAAAAGTGGCAGAGGAACGAACAGCCTTTAAAACAAGCCAATTTAAAGCCTGGGCTTTTGCTGAGCTTTTATAATCTGCCATTTACTGAAAATATCTCTGTGTGTGAGATCTTTTCCCCTAAGAACATATGTCCTTCCTGCTTGTTCAGACTCTGATCCTAATCTCAATTGTTTGATGTCATAATCTGTAGTATGGGAATGCAGAGAAATGCCTTCAAAAAAACCCCACTGCTAATTGGGAGAAGGTGCCTTCTGGGGGTTTTCTGTGTGCAATAGTTTCAGGAATGATTGGAAGAAAGCATATTAATCAATTTTGCAGATGATTTGCAGTGGGAAAAGATCATAAACCACTTAAAGGCTGGGGATAATACAGAACACAGTTTTCACAAAACAAAGGAAGAATCTAACATCACTTGGAGCATACTGGACATTCAGATCACTTCCCACAGCTATTCAGCAAACATTTTTGAAAACATTTTGAAAACCAGTATAGATGGGAGAGTGAATCAATGACAATGTAAGAATGTAAGAAATACATTCATGCCTTAACCTTCGGAAGTACCAGGAAGAAATAGAAGTGTTTTCTGTATCCAATCTTACTCTCTTAAACTGCAGAAAAGATAATATTAGTCTTTAGCAAAATTAGTGCTGTAGTACTGTGTTGTTATTCTAGCAAATAGGATGAGACAATAGCAATCTTATATCCTGTTCAAGTGCATTGTATTGTAAGTGCCATTTTCTTTATGCCGATGGTAACAATGAACATCTGTAGAGCGCCTTTTGAAATTCAACCCCATAGCAAGATTTCGTTTTCACCCTCAGAGAAGATGATTTTTTTCTAATTAACTCAAACCAGTTTTTCCTTATATTCTCTAGCAATTCCAGCCATGTATACACATCTCTGTGTGACTGCAGAAATGCAATTGCCCTGTGTATGTTGCAAAGGTCAGTAATTTGAAGCTTCCAGCAAGTTACATCAAACATCATGGATTTGCATCAACATGACAATGTTAAATACGCTTGCTAATTTTGCTTGTAATCCGTGAATTGCTTTGGATATTATTAGCACCATTTTGTCAGGATGCTTAGAGTTGGAAGAGTCCAGGTTTCAGTAAGCACAGCAACAGGATTGGTAAAGTATACTTTGAGAAACCATCTCAGGCCCCCAGACAAATCCATATGTTTTCACATTGCCTTTTATTTACAAAATATGTGATCTTTAATATAACTTTTTCAGACTTTTAAAATATTTTTATACCATTATCTCATTATCTTATGTTTTTTCTGATAGCTCACATTTCAGAAATTCATAAAGAATGACCTCTGTAATTGCTGTGATTTGACTGTGGAAAATAGAAAATGTGCATTATATAGTATGCTTTAGACAGGTCTTCTGATTAGTAGTCTTTTATCATCTGGGGGAAGAATGAGACTGAAGTGGGCTCATCCTATTATGGGGTCCCTCATCAAGCTATTTTACATTTTTACTTTAGTGTCCTGATTTGTAAAAAGAGAATTAAAAATGCCTTAAACAGATATTATATGGGAGTTAATTGTTAATGTCTGCACACTGCCTTGAACACCTAAAGAACAACATGTGAATGGTAAGTGCTGCTTTCTCTTTCATTTTTTAGTCTATGTCTCACACTCAGTTTGAATCTCTCTTCTCTAAAATCTACCTACAGTAATTTTGTATTTCTAATATTGATTAATCCAAATTCAGCTTCTTGATCCAGTCTTATTGAACCTGGAAAAGTTCTTCTCTGGGACAATGTTGCTTTTTTATTTTATATTCCTTGTGTTATACTGACTGTCCTTTGTTAATTTTATATTTCTTCACTTATTAAAAGTCAGATAAAACTTTTGCCTTATAACACTTATTCCCTTTTCTCCAGATTTCTTCTCTTTTCTCTGAATTGCTTATTCTTATTTCTTTTCTGACTGCACATATGCAAGAGTTTTCTGAATATACAGTATGTGGGACCATTCAAAATAATCCAGTCAGTTCTAGCTTATGCATTTACAAGACTCAGTGAATTTGGTATTCCTAATGTGTAAGATGATTTTCTCACAACTTAATTATGGTAAACAAGAAGGATCATGCCAAATGAAGAAAGACGGAATGTTTTGTTTTCTAATGAATTTCACACAGACGTAGCAGTTGCTCTCGTGCTGGCTTAAAACAAGGAGCATGCAAGTGGTATGAACAACACTGTCAGCAGCAACCTCATTTGCTTAACCTCAGTGCATAAAAAAAAGAGATGAAGTTTTTTGGAATGCAAATATTATTGTGAAATGGGGCAGGGAAAAAAAGGAAAGAGGAAAGGAAAAAATATAGGTTACACATGGCTGCTTTTAATGGAAATAGTATGATGTTGTTCCTCCCTTTCTTCATGGTTTGAAGTCAGCAATCCCCAGAGAGAAAAATTCTGAAGTTGTAATGAAAAGGGATCATTTCAGAACACATAACAGGCAGTTCCCTCTTCTTTTATGTTCTAGGGAGAGAGAATGTTTCCATTGTATGTGGCTTTTTGATATATGACTTTGAAAAGAATACTCAATCCTTCCATGAAAAGGTTGAATATTCTTCTTTGCTTAGTTCTCATTCCTGAATTACAGTGAAATCCCACTCCCTGGTTATTCATAACTTGCTAAAGTTTCCCTGTGAGGCTTAAAATTCTAGCAGTCTAGTCTAGTGAAGACATTTTAAAAAGAAATACCAAGCTAAAATAAATAATGCATTGCAGAATAAACAATATCTGAGACATAGCACAAGGAGAATCAACACCATCCTTCCCTTTTTCTTTCCCTCATGGTGACTACAGAAAAATTTATGCCAGTAAAAGGTTTTGCTTACATTAAATTGTGAGGCCATTTATTGATGCAATGCATTCAAGCTCAGAAAATACTGGAAGGCTGAACTTGAGACATTAGCACTATGTAATAATTGCTCTGCTTAACAATTAAATCTTAAGCAGTTCTGTTACTGGATTACTCTTTTGAAGCCTGGCTTGAAAACCAACCAGTAGTCCTATAGCAGTGTCTAAAAGAAAACTGGAGCTTCAAGAAATATGTTGACGATTTTTCACTGTTGCTCTTCCTGAGCTGCCAGAGCAGTTTAACGTTCCACAGTGTGAAGAGTTTCTGAGAGCAATTGGATTACAAATAGATCTCAAACAACATGAGGTGAAGCAAGCAGAGGTGTATGTGGTAGAAGTAGGGCAATATGGTAACATCTGTAAATATCAGCTGAAATTTTTAATCCTCTGTATTAATTAGACAGCTTAGAAATAATTTCACATGTTAAAACTGGAAGTAAGGAGTTGGATATGGTACTGCTGCACAATTTCCAGCAGACTGATTAGATGTCTGCTTTGCAAGTGCTGTGTTCTACTAACCTGAAGAGTGTTCTGTTCACCTTCCCTGATGTTAGACCAACCAAAATTGTATTAACCTAAATACGTACCCTCATATCCTTTGTAGAAAGGGCTTGCCAGTTGTTTATGTGCCTTTTTCAGGATAAGATGACTCTCCCTCTGAATTTTTCTTTCTGTTGACCTGGAAAGTAAGTTAGGTGATCAGTCCAGACATACCTACTATTTCAATGTTAATTCATGGAAGAATTGTATCTCATCAGATCTCATGGGACTTTGAATACTGCTTAAAAAGTATTCTAAAGTATTGTTGAAGGAGTACAGACCTCACAAAAAAATCTGGGTATGGTGTGAACTCAGTGTTTCATGGCAGGGATATGCATTTCATTCAACAGCACCAGAGAGCACAAGGAGTCACTGCTGACAAAAGTTCTAGTCCACAGGCTAGATTACTTTCATGAGTACACATCTTTTTTAATGGATCTTATAGTTTTGTGAGATTTAGCTTGTCTTTTAAATAAAGTATGCAGGATTTAAAGTTTTAACTGGCATGCCCAGGCAACGTACATCTGCATTAATTATTTTGGGATTTTCCAGCAGTGTCTTGTGGTATTCATTTTCCATTTCTGTAATAAAAAAAGGCAGTGACTTTTACTAAGTAAGGCACATAGGTTTAACACAGCCAGTAGGACTTCAATCAGGGTGACTTCCTAACTTTTTATTGTATGTGTTGAAAATATTTATCTCATAGTAAATAGTTTTCCAAATTCCTGCTTAGAAATGCAACCCTCTCCTGTCCAACACACTCTGTAAGAGCTTCTGCTCTTTTGTGCAGGATTCAGCTGACTTAACTCAAGATATAAAAGATTAGCACCTTGCCTAAGTTAACTCTGTACAACTTCTAGAGACACAGATAATCCCATCTTAAAGCAGATGTTTCAGATAGGTGTACTGAATTACTTTCCTCAGGTGTGGGTATCCTCCCTTCCAAAGGAGCAGAGACGGTGAATGCGGACAAGACACCAAACTTGAAGAGAGATCAAATGAATTCCAATACAATGAAGTCTGTATTCTATATTTTCTTGGAACAGAATCTTGTTCAAAGAAGTTTCATGGAAGATGGTAACTAATGCTAGGCTTTTTTGAGAAGAGCCCTTTCTACTGGAACAACAGTGTTTCACAGAATAGAGATGATCTTTTCCCTTTACTCTTCATTTTGTTTCCATCATATCAACCCCTCTGAATGCATTCTGATGGTTTCCAAAGCACCCAAAAGAGTTGAGGAAGGGTGATATAGGCCCAGACAGCCTGAGCAGAGGGAGTAGCTCAGAGAGAAGAGACTGGGATTCAGGTGAGGCTCACATGCTGTTGTGCAGCAAGGGCAACAGTGGGATGATGGCATTTCACAACTGAGACTGAGAATGACTGGGCCACCAGAATGACACTGAGTCATGGGGAGTGACAAGACCATAGTGGGAACAGCTTGGATTATCAGCTTAGAAGGAAAGGACTTGTGTAGCTACTGTTTCCCTATATCCCTTTACACTTTGGCCACAAACACATGAAATTCACCAATAGCACAGGTTTAGCTCAACCCCAGACAGTAAAATGGGATATTTTGGCAAGATTTCACTTAGCCTCACATATTTCAGGGCTAGATTTGTACTTTACATAATGTATTTCTTTGCATGGTTTCTACAACCAGTTCATTTTGGTCACTGTGGTTTGAGGATAGACTTGACCAAATCCAAATCTGTGTCACAGCCATTTTAATCACAGTGTAATTATAGATTACAGCATTTTAAAATGGTCCACATTCATGACTAAAATCCAAAAGGCCCACACATGAAAATCTGCAGCAATTAAGTGCTTAAGCACCATTCAACAAATTCAGCTTGCAGTTGGGTAGTGAAAATTTGAATCAACACGCTCTGGTAACCAGTAACCATACATTGTATGCCAGCTGAATATTTAAACTGAAAATGCAAAGCAGAAGAGCACAACAACTCGATTACCAACTTCCTTTCTATAAAGTAAATATTGTTTTAAGTGAGCTGTTCTAATGATCAAGTATACCACAGGAATGTGTCAGCAATTACAGCACTCA
The DNA here is from genome assembly GCF_000691975.1 of Corvus brachyrhynchos. Taxonomy (NCBI): domain Eukaryota; kingdom Metazoa; phylum Chordata; class Aves; order Passeriformes; family Corvidae; genus Corvus; species Corvus brachyrhynchos. The sequence goes on from NW_008239110.1 coordinate 14,625,876, forward strand.
ACACAGCACGCTTTTTTCAACTTCTCCTTATCTAGCATCTCCTAAACACTAAGGAGAGATATGTCTTTTGGCCCCAGACTATACGCACAAAAAAATGCTGGAAGCCAACTTTAAATAATTAGTCTTTGAGGAATGCATGTACTCACTGTGTGATCTCCCATCTCGAGCAATACTCGGTTATGAAAGGATGGTGAACTAAGGGACAGTGCTATCTGCTGAGGAAGATGCAGAGAGAACTGAAATAAATCATACTTTTTGAGCTAAAACTTGAAGCTCATGACTAAGAAACAAGAATCAGTTCAAAACTCACCTGTAATGTAGGCAAAATTGATGTCTGCTTCCCCAAACATGAGAGCTTGTGCTAAGCAGGGTCTGATTATTCCACGCGTGGTCAGAGATAGAACGGAGCTGCAGGAAGAAACCAGGAGGAGCAAGACAGGTACAGCTTCCAGAGAATGTTAGAAGTGAAAGCAGAAGCTGCCTTGCTCTTCAGCACCATCTTCCATCCTGGCTTTCCAAGGCTCTGACACTGGCAAGGTTTTGCTGCCCTGTTGCAAGCAAGGTTTGTGTCAACTGTTTTAAGGTGTGTGGTGGAGCTGGGTTTATCAGGGTGATGTGAAGAGAGAAGAAAGGAAAGGGGAAGAAGCGCAGTGCCTGATAAATGGTGCAACTTTGTGCCAGGCTAAATACTGAGCACCTGCACATCCTGGAGGTGGTTCACTTTTGTAAGCCCAGTTGGAGTGCTAGAGAACATCACTGTTCTAAGTCCAGTGACGGCACCTTCAGCAGCTGCAGAGCAGAAATTGCCATTGATAGCAATTATTTAGTGCATTTATGACACATTGAATTGGAAATTTAGAATGATTCACTTGCAACCTAGTTAGGCTTGGAAGCCAGTCTCAGTCTGGGGTTCTTGTGTCATCTACCATATCTATTCTATGCAATCACTTAGGTATTTTCACAGCACATCTGTCTTCATAATTTACTGAATAGCCTAGCACCGACCATGCTCCTGAATTCTTATAATATAACACAACTTTAACATAAGATTGCCCACCTATCAAAAGTCTGTGACACTTTAAAATGATAATCAGGATACTTGAACAGCACTGACTTCAGATTCAATAATTTTTCCCTGAAGATGGAGATACAAAAGCAAATACTTGAACTCCACCTAAGGCAACAAGAAAATCCTAGTGCAAATGCTGTTATATAAGTAGGTTGCTATTATTTGTGTCTCACGTTTCATGCCTTTATGAAGCTTAACAGTGTGCATGATTTTAGACATGAGAGAATTTTAATATGTGAACAGGCTTGCAGGTGAGAGAACAAACAGATGGCAGGTATGCCATTGTAGCAACTGTGAACTGTGGGTATTTCAGATTTTTACCACAACACTGCTGGAGTGCTGGGAGATTGTTGTTGTGTATTTCCCACTGATTCATTTATTAAATGTCACATTGTTTCCCCCCCCCCGCCCCCCCACTTTCCCCTGCCCCTAGTCCTGGCCACTCCCTTGAGTTCTCCCTCTTGGTTCCTGTACCCCAACTCCGCCCACGTACCGCCCCTGAGCCCCCGAGAAAACCCCCCTGCACCCGGATCATGAGGTCTCTCTGCCTCTGGGGATCGCTGGGACAAGATGTAACTATTAAAAGTCCTCTTAAACTCTCATGGGGAGACCCTTCTTGCCTCCTTTGCCATCACTGGTTGTAACGCTGATAGCTAGCTGGAGCAAAATTGCGGAGCCGTCCGATATGGACTACGGGAGGGCAAACATGGTCACACTACCCTAAGCAGCTCCGCTGAGCTCTCAGGGAAAGCTGCAGCTTGCTAAACTAAACCTAGCACGACAACAGGAGATGTTCCTAATTACCTCACTGGCTCATCACAATTACATTTTTAAAAAGTTGGGGAACATGACATGAGCCTGGGGCAGTAGGCAAGAAAGAGGGGAAAGAGACAGATGGAAGGGGGCGTGGAGACAGCAGGAGAGAGACTGAAAGAAAGAAAGAAAAAGAAAGAAGCCTCAGAACTGTTCTTTCAATGTTCAGACGTTTTTCAAAAAGTATCAAGATGTATTCAGCCCTAAGGCAACAGCCTAAAAGCTCATCTAAGTTGTACGTGGAGAAAACAGAAATAATACCGCAGGTTTCAACCATGATTTACAATAACAAGAATGAAAGCTGATTCTGGCAGAGCTCCATCTACTTAATGAAAAACTTGTTGAAGAGGAAAAAAAATGTCTAAAAAAAAGACTGATAGAAGCTTAGCAAGAACTAGCATGAACATGATTACAGCATTTGTATATCTATCATTGAACACCATCTGATTAGTAACAAATATTTTGTATCCAGTTTTTTAAATTGCACTATTCCCATTTTGAATCTGCAAAGCCGTGATTATCTGCCAGTTCCTTGTAGATGTCACAGCACATAAAAGGCTTGAACATGGATTCAAAAACTTCCAGTGTTATTCAAGGAAAGCATCTGTGCATAGTGGTGTAGCAGAAAATATGAAGGTGGCAATATGGAAAGCAGACCCAAAGGCACACCAATAAACACTTTGCTTCTCAGCTCCTTGTAACTCTATCAGTGTTTGCCTCTAGCCCAGCATCTCACCTTTGAACACTTCTTGAATACAAAGAAAGCATGCAAGGAGATCAGTTATTTGATTATCTCCTCTTTTGTATCATTCCTTCTGAGGCTCAGGCCTCTGCATAAAAAGGCAAACAGCAACACTATATCCTCAAAGGCATAGAAATAAGAGCTGAAAAGCCATCTCTTACATCACTTAACAGACTCTGCCAAGAGGAATTGCTCCCTACAGTACATTCAGAAGTGTTTCCTACTATGCAGCTCTAAATGACTGAAGTGATCGGGCTTCCGTTGTGTCCCTGGGGAGGTTTCACCACAGCCTACTCAGGCACACTGTTTGGAGAGCAAGAGACAGTGATTTCATTGTGTATCACATCTTGGGGTTTCTACAGAGACGTTGGCTCCATGCTGCACCTGGAGCAATATGAAACATTCTGATGACGCAGTGGTGAAATTTCCTGTTCACTTGTCATCATGAGCCTGATGGGCAACACCACCATCAGCCAAAGTGCAAGTGAGCCAAATTCCTAGTCAGCTCAGCTTGAAATAGATTCCATGCTAGGATATGACCCTCAAGTGAAAACATCTTGCAACTCTCCTTGGCTTCAACTCATGTCCCTTGGAAGTCCATGGACAAGGCACAAAGCTCTCTAGGTAAGCTCTTTGGGACAGTGACTAGCAGACCGTGTTTGCTGATTATCATAAGCAAATAACAACAACAACAAAAGTTTTCAGAAGTCAATCAGTGCAGTTCTTCCAATAAATCGACATGATATATATCTGAGACTAGGGCCAGGAAATGCCTATGCCCCTGATTATGAAAGAGATGGAATTACGGTACTAATTATTTTCAAGAAATGAATGAATTACATTTTGGGATAAAAGGCCTGACTCTGATCTAACTCTTCTCATCTGCTGGGGTAACTCATCTGGCTCCTGTGGGGCTCTTCTTGACTAACATCAGTGCAGTGAAGCAAGAGTACCTTAATTTGTAAGCTGTGAATATTTGGTAGCATATACAGTGCCTGTAGCATTCCTTTCTGAGAAACAGCACAGATGTTTGTAGGATGCTGGCACCAGAAATTACCACAGTGGTATAAAATATTTGAAACCACTAAGTAGCTCATCTTTCTTCCATCGGATTAAATATGGTCTAAAAAATTCTGTTTGTAATTTATTTAAGCTGCTACTTTTTCCCAGGAAGATAAAAAGTATCTTAGATTAATAATATATTTTGTTATCATATTGGGATTTTTTCGAGAAGTACCTTTAAGGAACATGACACAGGGAAAAGACATTATTTAGAGGTTATTTATTTGCCTTTTTTCTGGAATCAACCTCCCTGAACTCCTGATAATGGTTTCTAAAACATTGCTGTAGTTCCAAGGATGAAATGCTTAGCGTTTTCAGATGCTGCTTCCTAGTGCTGAAGAAACACTGGAGTCAAATTAGCTGCAGCCTTCTGCATTTGTTAGAAGTACATATTTTCAGAAGAGCTTAGTGTTAACATGATTCTGTTTCCTGTGATGTAAATGAAGATTTCATTCAAACTTCTACAGCAGCAGATAGAGGAAAACACTGAGCACAAAGTCTCACCCTTGGTGACTTGCCCCTACTGCGACTAACTTTTAGGAAAGCCAACATCATAACATGTGTATTGGCTGTTTTTAAGCTACTTTGCTCCTTTCATTTGTACATAAGATCTATAAATAAATTCAGGCATTTTTGTTCCAATAAGCTCTATTCATAATGACATTATCCTTAAATAGCAGGAATTCACTATAGTAATACAATGAATTCTTTTCTGTGTTTTGTTTGCAAGTTGATTAAGTGCAATCACAGTGGCTTAGTTCAGAATTTTTCCTTTATGGAATACATTTAAAAATAAAACAAAACACGGTCACCCATGAAGGACTTCATAAAATGTCCAGGCTGTGAACAGCAGTCAGCAATCTGTGCAAGTCACGTTCAAAACCTTTGTTTGACAAACTTTCCCAGAAGACTGGCAAAATGTTAAATAGCAACTGTACATGGAATTAGAAAATGAACAGAATCAGCTGACCTGAGAAAGATCTGAACTTGTAGTTCTTCCCACAGCCAACTGTATCATACAATTTTTTTCAGAAACATTATGCCTGATAAAATCTCCCAGGCTCTGAATATTTACTGCTCAGTCATTTATTGTCCTTTTTAATAAACAGGTCAGGGGAGGTATTTGTGAACATGGCATATTTTTTTCCAAAATCATCAGGCAGCCAATATTTTTCAGTACAATAGCCTACTTGTCTTGGGCAACTTTTTCGTTCTGAACAAGGGCATGAATGTTTCAAGATTAGCAGGACAAATGACTTATTTATGTTTATCCCTCTTTTTGTTGTACCATTTCTTTAAATACTCTTTCATTCCATTCAGCTATCCTTACCTTCACTGGCTGGATAGTCTGGTTTGTGCATGAATTATTTTAGTTTCGTTAAAGAATATTAGACTCTGAGGGTCCCACTACAGTAATAAGACCACCTTAATGAACAGCTGTTGCATCTCTTTGAAGGGTAATGCAGTGCAGAGACATGGATACAGTCCCTTGGGTGATACATTCAAAGCTGCCTACAAATTAGCTACTTACATCAGTCAAGACCCTCATAGGTATTTGGACTTCTCTAGCATTAGTTCAAACACGAGCTCAATATTTCTATACTCATCAAAGTCTGCCTGTTTCAAGCCTTGAAATTTCATTGACTTTTCTAAGCAAATTAGCAATATTTTTGTCCCCTTGTCATTTGCATTACTTTTGGCAATGCTCAGTGTGCCTGCCCTTCCTCTGTCCCCCATACGATACCCATATGACCCCGTGATCCCCCAGAATGCAGCGGTGCCCATGATGGAGGTGGAGATGAGAATGCCAGAACAGGAAACATGGCTGTGGCAGGACACTGCAAACACTCCTGGGTGCATTGGCTAATGTTGTGCTGGGATGGGACGTCAGAGTTAAGCATTTAGTTATTCTTAATTACTTCCTCCCAGAGCAAGGACTCAGGGAACCTCAGATGGAATGATCAGCACTTTACTTTGCCCTGAGCAACACTGGACTTGATTCATAAATGCTGTTGTAGAACAGGCACTCCATAACAAGGACCAAATTAGGTCCTTGGCTCACATCCAACATCCTAGCAGAACCGATAAAACCACTCGATATCTGTGCCATTGTGCCTAATTTCAAAAGGTAATAATGTAAAAATGTGTTTAAAAACATGTAGGGTTACATAAAGAAGGAAAACTCCAACTTTTGAAGAGTAAAGTCTTTGCAGATGGCATGCAGATAATTCAAAGATAGTTGTCCTGGTTTTGGCTGGGATAGAGTTGATTTTCTCCCTAACAGCTGGTACAGTGCTGTGTTTTGGATTTAGGATGACAATAATGTTGATAACACACTGATGTTTTAGTTGTAGCTGAGCAGTGCTTACACAGAGTCAAGGAAATTTCAGCTTCTCATACTGACAGTGAGGAGCCTGGAGTTGCACAAGAAGCTAGGAGGGGACACAAAAAGGACAGCTGACCCTTACTGGCCAAAGGGCCACATATTCCATACTGTCTGGAATCATGCTCAGCATATAGAGCTTGGGGGTGCTGGCCAGGGAGTGCCTGCTCCTGCTCGGGGACCAGCTGGGCATCGATCAGCTGGTGAACAGCAATAGTGTTGTGCAACTTTGCACTTGTTCTGCATATTGTTCTACCATTGTTTTCCATTCCTTTTCTGTCATATTAAACTGTCTTTATGTCAACCCATGAGTTTTACCTTTTTTTCCAATTCTGTCCCCCACCCCACTGGAGGGAGTGAGTGAATGGCTGTGTGGTTCCTAGCTGCCTGCTGGGTTATACCACAATAACTGTGTATTGAAGCACAGAGCAAATACATGCCACATCCTTAAAAAAATCATGAAAGATCAGAAGAAAGCGGGTATGATGGCAACTGATTGAGGAAGATCTCAAAGATCAGAAGATCTCTCTAAGAAAAGATCATTAGATCTGGAAGGTTAAACAGAATTTACCCAAAGGCAGGAATTTTGAGAAATTGCTTGCAAAAGACACGGACCTGCACAAAAAATCATTTTTCAAACATATTAGGAAGAGGCATCTTGTCAGAGAATCTGTAGGGCAAGAGAGTATCTGGTCATAAGGGCCAAACAACATCCTCTTTAAGAAGACAAGTGCAAAATTACATTTCCACTGCAGCCGCTTGGGATCCTTCTTTGCACAGGATGCAGCACATGATTTGCTTCAAATTGGTACTAAAAATTATGTGAAACTTCAGGAAGACCTTGTCACAGTAACTGGCAGGTGGAATTCAACACAGATCAATGAGAACTCCATTCCTTACACCTACTAGGATAGGTTCCAAGTTGCTGCTAACACTGAGGGATAAAGTATTTGTCTTGTAGTAAATAGATATGTGAAATTACCATCTTGGTGCTCAGTACTGTTCTGCTGAGGCCTTTTTCTTTGTTCCGGCCTTTTTATTATCAGAAAAGACACAGAGGGGAGGAACAAAGATGATTAGCAGTGCAGAGTGGTTTCAGCACAAGACCCAAATAGTCTAGAAGCAGTCTCATACCTGAAAAAAGAATGAGTGATGGCCTTAAAACAGACGTCGCAAAGGACACAGAGCTCACGATGATGGTTGGAAAGGCTCTTCCACTGCAGGAACTGGAAGGTGTCAAGTAAAGTCAGATCTTCCAAAACAAAAAAAAAGGAATATTGTTCCACATTCCACATAGCTGAGCTTTGGCTTTCCTTGACACAGGATGCTGTGGGCAGTCGAAGTTTATATAGGTTCAAAAACAATAAGGTAAAGTTAAGAAAATTCTCCCAGGTTTATTATTCTCCTTTGAGAATAACAAATCCCTGGAAGCTAGGAGAACATCAGGGGATGTAACACTACATACTTATTTTGCTCTTATACTTTTTCTACATACCTTCTACTGATGGCTGTCAAAGGCAAGACCCTGGGCAAGGCAAGCCTTTGATTTGGCTTTATTTGACTTGATCCTTACTTTCTTAGTGCTTTTTGAGACAGTCTGTGTGCATAGGACATCTACGGCTGTTATACTAAACCAAAACATCAGACCCGTTTTAAAATACCAGAACAAAATGTTGGAAGCATCCAGACTCTCCTTGCAAGCCCCAGGAATCAGAAGGTGGAAAGCAGAGTCTGTGCACAAGCATAAGCCCTTGCTCTCCTGTGGGGTCCTGAGGTCAGCTCCTGACACAGACACCCCTGTGCCAGAACCTGGGCTAGGAAAAGCATGAGGGAAGAAAGTGCTACAAGTTTGTGCAATCTGTCAGGTCAGAGAGGCAAGACACAGAGAAAGGATGACCTTGAGTAGAGTGGCCAGATGCAAATTTCTAACCAAACAAAGAATGTCTTTATTTGTATTGCTTTTCTCACAAAGATGGTATTTTTACTTACAGCTGTAAAAGAGATCTGCCACAGGTGGGGACCTCTGGAAACCTGTCTGAACTGGTGCATGCATGGACAGGAGGGTGGATAGAAGAAACCCACTGTGGGAAAACCTCCAATGACTGATGTATTTCCTAACAGTCAGCAGGCTTGAATCAGGTAGGAAATACTGAATGTAGATACATGATGACATCACAGCTGTCTAAACCACATAGCCAACAAAACAACTGTCCACAACTAAAGAGCAGAGAAAAAGGGCAGTTTTCTGCTGTGTTTTGTGCACTAACATCCCACAGACCAAATGGTAGGCTGACATTATGGATTATTGTATAAAATTTGTAATCTTTTCTTCTATTCCTTCTGCAACCTGTACCTTTCAATTACTGTGTCTCACCTCTATTCAAGGCTAAACTCCTTTCACCAGATTATTGGTACTTGAGTGCAGATTTTTTGTTACATGCATATACATCTTCTGCATTGTGAGGTCTGTTCATGAAGGAAACAGCAGCACAAATAATAATACAACTATAGGTAGAAAAATTAATTATAAAATACTTTGCTAATGAAATAAGTCTCTCAATGCATTCTGTAGTGATGAATGTGATTTTATGAGAAAATGCTATCTTGGAAATACAGTACTGTATGTTAAATGAGGTAATGATAGTAAGGGACTGTGATGCAAAGAGACTGAATATCTTATATTGAACACTTACAGGGCCTGATTCCAGACTTGAAAAGTAATTGCATGTTAGAAGGAAAATACCTACTACGTTTTCATTCAAGGAATTCACAAGAGGGATAGGCAGCCAGTGAAGGCATTTCAACATGAATAGAGTGTTTACAGGAAAAAGTAATATTCCCTTACATGATTTGCAAATACCCTCACTTAAAATTCTCTGACATTCGGTGTTAACAGATTGGCCTTGATCACAGTAATCAGCTCAGTTAGAAAAGGCTTCTGCTATATGTAACATCCATGGTACAGAAGGTGCTGTTCTCAGCAGGCAAACATAAAACCAGATTAAACAAGAATCATACAGAAGTACAGCTTGGATGATCACAGCTAATAATGGAAGCATTTGACTTCAACCAAAGTTTTAAGGGAAGAAACTTTCTACTAGTACAGGGAGCAGTGATGCAGGTGGACCATACCCAATAGTTCTAACTGCAGAAAATTATTTCCGTGCATCCATGCACACCTGCCAGTTTGGAAATGGAAATTCTTAGATATATGTGTGAGAAACAGAGCATGGTTCCTCTGCAGCAATACAGTGAAATAAACACAGATCAGACTTGAGACCTGCTTAGGTCTAAAGCAAATAGGAAGCTGATTCTGTGATGGAGAAAGCACTTCCATTTACAAACCTTTTCCTTTTTTGATAATTTGTAGTGAGCACTACAGAGCACACTGAGCATGCATGTTGACAGCATGGTAGCACTGGAACAGACAAACACAACCCAAATTATTTCATTTGCCTTGGCTCTGCCACTGTGTGCACCCAGAGCTCTGCAAGAAGCAAGGCTTTCTGCTGCATTGACAAATATCAGCTTTACTGAAGTTCTCATGCTGTCGAAAGAGTACCAGCTAAGGCTTTGGGGATAGATTTCTCTCTTCTTTTGAGGGGAGCTTGGGGACATAACATATTAAACAGGCTTAAAAATGAAAATAAAGTGTTGCAAACATTTTCCATGGCATGTCAGTGGAAGGTTGCTGAGCTGGTTTTAATCTGCAAAAATTATTCTGATTTTTCTAAAAGAAGGAGAAAAGCGTGTTCCTGTTGAGGAGAGCTGTGACTGTTTTACAGCATACCTTCAAAGGCCTATCTACTCATTTACAGTGCAGGCCAGGTCACCTCCTACACATCATGGGAGAACAGACAAGTATTTATTCTTCTTGCACTTGCTTAAAATAGAGGAAATGGTACAATTTCATAAGCCTTTTTTTTTTTAATATGTATCAGATCAAAAAATAGACCCAGATCTTACTTTAAGTGGGTTTGTGTGTCAGCTTCTAACTTCCAGCAGTGACGTTACTGGCAAAGCAGATCAGAAAATTGAAAAAGCAGTAGGTGAACAGAAGTTCATACAAAGAAGGATGGAAAACATCCTGGCAAGCAGCACCAGCAAGAGAGTTTATAATTCAATTAAATTATGAAAAGAGTAAAGGATCAAGTGATGAAAACAACAATACAGCCTTTCAAGGCAATAAGGATTAGGAAGCCATCTTCCAACTCACAAAAAATCAGTCCTTCATTCCAGTAACACAAGCGCAATTGTAAATTCTGTTGATTAAGTTTGCATGCAGTGAGATGTTAGATTTGCTCTAAGCTCTGCAATGCCTACTTTAGCAACTGTGCCACTAGTGCACAGTGAATATTCTGAATAATTTTATGGCCATAGAATGCCTATGGACCACAAGTGTGAGTTGAGGTCATCATACAAAAAATGAGCTATGAAAATGTTAGGATTGTCCAAAAGTTTCATTTTTGTTGATCTTTTTGCAGCATTAAGATACACTGTCAAATTTAACACAGAGGCAAATATTTTGCAATAGAAGTAAAACCATCCCTGATTTCTAATGGCATCTCAGACTGAGCCCATTCTGTGGCTCTTTCTTCCTTGCCTCTTACCTTGTTTTCCCCTTCATTCCCCACGAGCAGAAGGATCCAGCTCCTGATAGTCCCATACAAAGTTTTAGGAGTACATTTTCCTTCAGTACTCAAAATATTTTTCCTTTTTCCTTAAACGTTGCTTTATATCTGTTGTTTGATTTGCCTTATACAGCTAAATTTCTTCACATCATGACATCTTTGGAGAAAGTATGCAAGAAGAAACATGTGAACGTTTAGTATACATACAAGAGCGTTGCCTGATCTGAGGTTTTAAACTGGCTTAAGTGTCATAGCCCTCTTCTGATGCCTTTTTAAAAAGCTGCCAGCAGTCCAGAGCTTATTGGAGCTTTGTAATATCATACTGCTCATAGTAATGATCCTATTACTGCAATTTATGATTAATAGAATTACTCAGATATTTAGTCAATAAGCCTTTAGTCACTTACTTTGCCTCTTAGCAAGATGGAGTTGACTGTCCAGATCCCCAAGCTATTTGTGTTGCTTCTTGTTTCATTTCTTCATCTCTTTGGCACCACTTGCTTTTCTCAGGAGTTCAAAATCACTCATAAAACATAAGCAATTGCCAGTAGTTTGTATATGGGTAGTAATAATAATACTGTAGAACGGGGATTTTGAGCTTGGAAACTATTTTTATTTTATTTTTAGAAGAAAGCAGCAGGATAGATATAATTAGACTGTGCCAAAGAGGAAAGTGATAGAGATACTAACAGCAAATGTCTTCTCCTAGACCACACTGACATGAAATCTGGAACGCAATTAAGGAAACCAACACGCCGTTGAATGAAGCAAATGAACCTCCAACAGAAAACGAACTGATTTAGTGTGTAACAGTTATGGGAGATGTTTTGTCCTTTGTCCACATGGTAATCCTGGACCAAAAGCATTCTTAAACCTCCTTTGGGTTTTCAGTGCTATTGCAGAGATATGATAAAGGATCTTTCTGTGCACTGATCTTACAACTGCAACTCTATAAGCTTTGTGGCTGTCTTTGGCAGCCCTTGATTAGTGACTACTTCACTGGTGATGAAAAGACTTGGGAGAATAGTTGTCTAGCCACCTAATCAAACCATCTTATTTAGATCTACAGCTAAAATATAATAATAATAATAATAAATCAGCAGTAGTGGTTTAATTTATATAATTATTTTGTTACATTTTAGCTACAGACCAAAATAGGATATTTTGTTCATGTAACACAAGAGGCTGCATTATGCTCTTCCAGTGTTGTAATAAGCGGAATTGTTAAAATCCTTCACATTTTTTCCTATATCTGGACTGCAGCGGTTGATAGAGAAAGCTGCTAAGGCAGAAGAACAAGACATTCCCACATGAAAAAATATGAACAACAAGTAGCAGAGGACTGTGTTTGATGCATGAAAGAGCTACAAATACTGAACAGATAAAGTGAGGCTAATTATCTCTTACCTCGTGCTTCAGGAGTTTGAATATGCTAAGAGACTCAAGAGTTGAAGTGCTGTTGCAGGAGTAATCTGGAGAGCAAGAAACATTGCTTAAGTGCCAGGACTGCCAGGCTGTCACATTCCTACCTGGGCTGGCTCTCAGACAGAAGCGTGGCCGGAGGTCTGCAAGTGTCTTGAATGCTGTGCATACCACTAACAAACTCTGAAATGTTAACACTCCAAGGGTTGGGATTTTTTATTTTTTTCCAGTCATTATAGTTAATATTCAAGGTTTAGGATGGCTTCTTTTGCCTGTAATTATAAGATATCCAGGCTGGGAATGTATTACTTGAGGAATGGGGGGTTGGGCAGGGTATCTGTTTTTTCCTCTAAATTCTTAATCAAGTTTCCTGTTGCTTAGCGCTAAATACTGAGCAAGGTGGGAGTCAGTATCATCTGTAGTTTGAGAACAAGTAACTTTTCTCATGGTAAGAGTCTCCACAGCTTTCCCATGAAAGCAAGCAAGCTTCTTCCTGTGGGTAAATGGGTGCAGTTCCTCTCAAGTCAATGAAAATCTGGCTTTTAGAAATTATTTAGCAACTCTTTCTTGTTTTGAGTATTTTCCTTTTTTAGACCATTTGTCACTACTGGTCAGTCAAACACTTCCAGCAAGCCAGGAACACTCTGTTACGGAGCCACTGATACAAATACCCTTGTCCCAGCTAATGCAGTATTAAATGCAAAAGAACTTTACAGTTCTGTGATATGTTTTCAAGTCTGAAAGAAGCTCATTTTTGTTAAGGAACATGACAGGGGTCTGGAAACTGTTGTCATATGAGACTTAAAAATATGTTGTACAACAAAGATCTTGACTTTTCAGAGTTTGGGATGTTTTGGAGAGTGGCCTGGTACGTTTCTGGTTTTATGTTTTGGGATCAACTACCCTTTGTTTGGTGGGCTGTCTTTCATTTCTAAAGCTACTTTCAGTTCCATAATTTTTTCTTCAAACATTCCCACTTTTCTAAGACCCCAAGATACATTATGTACTTCTGACTAAATTCAGGATATATGTGTGGAGCCAAGCCTGTTCTCTTACATGTTGCTGTAAAAAAGGTCAGCTTTTTGTCATTCACTTATCCTCTTACTTTTCTATTTCTACATTAATCACTTCATTGGCAGGCTATAATTTATAGTTTCCTCCCTGTAATATAAGTGCAAATGGTTAATTTTACTGACATAAATTATATGCAAAGGACATGCTTAAAGTTGATCAGGCTTAAGAGCCTGCTCTTACAGCCTTAATTTGTACCTTATACAAGAAGAAAAATAATACATGAAAAAAAGAATGGCATAAGGGAGTGTGACAATTAAAATAGGTGGGAAGAGAGGAGGGAGATCTTTTCATTGGAAACATTCTCCTTGGCGACTTAATTAACTCTAGATGAATCCCACAAAAAATTAAATAATTTGCAATTTTTCTCTGAGTGTGTTAACTCTATATTTTTTGTGAAATAAAAGAGAAATAAGTATATAGCTCTTAATAATTATATAACCACCCTTCTGGACATGAAATTAAAGAAGAGAAAAGAAAACAAATCAAAAGACTCTAAACAACAAGAAGTGAAGTTGAAATCTGGGATAGGGATGCAGCAGCAGTGCAGCAACATGTCTGGATAAAGCAGGAAACCCCAAACCCAGTGAGATGCTTTGTAATTTAAGATGCTGATCTCAGTGCCTGTAACACTAGTAATGTGTCATTTCTGGAAGCTAGGATGACACAAAACCTGTGTGGGAAGGAGTGAAAGCAACCTGCAATGTGGGATTGTTTGCCTTTTAATGAAGGATAGCTGAGAAGTTAATTGTACCTACGGGTTTTTTAATGAATGCAAGTAACCTGATCCTGTGAAATCTATGGACGAAGTTCACTCTTCATCTTCCTGTGGAGCTTGGTATGGGGGCTGCTATTGTGCACAGAATCACATGAGACACCGGTGCCTGGGAGGCAGCAGTCAGCCCTTGTTTGCTTTCATCAGTCAGCTCCAGAGCTGTGATTAGGGTTCTCTCCAGATCATTCATGCTTTCCCTAGGAATAACCAGCATCAGCATATGATACATCTTTCTGTTAGTAGAGGAGCTACTGCAAAAATTGAAATTCAATCCTCTTATTTTAGGTATTGCTTGGAAGCTTCAACTCACGTGCTTTAAGGAAAAGCAGCCACTGCATTCCCCTACCAAATTGAATGTACTGGTGTTAGATTTTACCATCTTCTTCAGTGCCAATGTAAGTAACATCAGTCCTGTTAGGGCAAGGATCTTGGAGATCTGTGTGAGAATCATCACAGAGGGAAACTAAAATCCTCACACTAGGAAATATAATTTGCTTCACAACATCATCTGGATTTTTTTTAACCCAGTTGAATCCTTAATTAACTTAAAAATACCTTTGGCAACTCCTTCCCAGGTATTTTAAAATAGCAGGGAGAAAAATATAAATTGTCTTGCGTGGTATGCTTTCAAAACACCAAATTAGAAAGTGGTGGGTCATTTAACAAATAACCACCCTGACAATAAGAAAGAAATCAGTGCTAATTATAAGCATTCTATACACTAATTTTCTCTGAAATAATGCCCCCAAATATCTACTGGAAATCTAGCAGACATAATGGACTCCATTTGCTCCCTGGTGCTCATACCCTTCTGTTCAGGTTGGTGGCCATGAGATTTATGATATGAACGTACTCTGGCTTTTCCCATTATACCTCGGAACTAGGAAACTGCAGCAATGGAGAATATATTCAAAAATGCACCCACTTAAGAGCCTGCCTGCTTAGTTGCCAGTCAGAAAAACACTGCCAAGGTAGACAGGCCATCAGTTAGCACAGCATGTCTTGCAGCAGCCTGCATTTGAAAGACTCCTATTAAGCAGAGGAATCTGAAGAAGTTGACTTAAAGCTGTGGAAAACAAATAAAGTCCTCTTCTGCTCTTCAAGAATATTCCTGTTGGACTGCAGAAGCCAAATGGTGCTGCTTGTGAGAAGTTCCCTCACCACAAGTGACCCCAACCTGCTGGTTGCACCTGTTTTGCCTTAGAGCATGATGATGAGCCACAGTTTCTCTTTTCTGAAGAAACTCATAAAAATCCCTCCTACTAATGCTATTTAAACATGAAAACTGGACAGTTATTTTTCTGCAATTTCTAAAATTTCACAGTCCCAGCAACAGGCTCAACACATCCAGATTTCCAAAGGCTGACATTGGTGTGTTGCATCTATAAAGTAGAGATATAACTCTTGCTTAAAGGAGTAACTACTATAATAGTAGGAATCTTCATCTGGTAATATCAGCAGTATAATGCTTTCCTTCACTTTTACTTCTCCAGCATGAATGAAGAAATTCCTGCGAATTACTGATCTGTTTCAGAGCCACTTTAGACAGAACATCACAGTCCTGGGTGAAATCTTGGACAGAAGCCAGGCAGTGGAAAAACTCCCAAGACAACACGATATTTAGTTTAAGATCCTAGTTTCTATAATCTTATGAGCTCACTCTAGGTGAGAGATTGGTGATGTAGCTCTGAACCCTTTCCTTCCTTTTGGACTTTTGTTAACATGGATCAAAGACAATCTTTACACAAGTATGGTTTTTTTATTATCACTCATTGACAATAATGTTGTGCTGTGGAGGCAAAGTCAAAAGGGAAAAGAGGAATAACTTCCAATCACTTATACTGGAAATTAATTCAGAATCTCCTTTGTGACTCAGTCAGATACACTGCTAAAATTCACACCGAACTTATTTTTATTTTTTTTTCAGGTCATTCTAAAAAGAGCAGCTTAAAATGGCTTTAAAAATTACCTGCCAACAACCATGTTCAAAGCATTGTTTTTGCTTGATATAATATTTTTAAAGGAAATTGAGATCTTTCCTTTACAAAAATTTGAAGACAGTTTAATCAGGCTGAAACATGAATCCAGATTGAAGCTAACTGAACAAAACCGATAAACTTTATAGAATCAGAGAGGGAGGATTCATACTGAAACAAGATGACAACATAAATAATAATTCATCGAAGATTTTGGTTGACCTGAATGCACTTTTCTTTTAATCAGAGATCATTGTCCACTTCCATACGGATGGTTGTTACAGACAGTAGTCTCTGTGGACAACTCCAAAAACAGTATTGGTTTTTGGACAAGAGTAGAATAGCTGAGTGCAATCCTCTCTTGTTTTACCTGGAGCCACAACAGTGATGTTGGATTAAGTTAACTTGGAAATTTAGCCTATTTAGTGGTGGTCAGCTCTGTGCATTTCTCAGCTCTACTAAACTATTCGTGATTCAGAGGAAATGTAAACCTCTGATTCAGTTGTATGCAATTAAAAGATTAAGTTTCATCCTTCCTTCCACTGAACAGGAATAAAGTCAGTTTTTATTAGCAGTGCAATCATATCCTTTGCATTTTACCAAATACCAAGTATTTTCAGTCAGCCTTTAATGTTCTTGCAGTTATAACTGCTACAAGCTATCTCGTTCAACCAGTCAAAAATATAATCCAAATAATGCTATTTGCCTTCTCCAGTTAGTTCAGGTACTCGGTCTCATTATGGTGGGATATTACGTGCAGCTACACCTACCTTTGTCACTTCTTAACAGGGCCAGAGTAGTAGCCAGGAACACAGGACATTCCAGGTAAAGTTTGTCCCACTGCTCTCCTTGGTGCCATGTCATACAACCTCTTCCATTAACTTGTCAAGCTCCATCTTTACAAAAGCTGACCTGGGTACGAAGTCAGCCTGAGAACGCCAGCCGGTGCTGGCTGCTAAAGCACAGCCAGAAATCCACCATGCCTGGTCCCAGATTCCCACCAGACCACATCTAAATCCACTTATATATGAAAACAATTCTTCATGCCAACGATCCAGTACTTGCAGCATGGGAAAGGCCACACAAATAGTGCTGAGAGCTCTAGGCTGAAAACCTTCTCTTGAAAGTGAGGTGCTGGTGCTTGTCCTGGTGCTTGTGAAAAGAAACCATATGAAGGAAAGGAAGTCCCTCTAGGCTTGTGTGCTTTTGCAAATTCTCCCCATGATTCCCATGGCTTTCCTTCCATTCACACCACACTTTTAAGGTGAGAAAACATCTTCCAGGTGTACCTCACATTAAAGTTAAGATTTAACAGTTTAAAGAGAATAGGTAGGGCTGAGACCTGGACTTTGATTTTGATTTAATGTCTAGTATGATCTTATCCAAAGAACAAAAATTACCTGCCTCTGATAGATTGCAATGTTATGAAACTATCAAAAGTACTTGTTTATCCGAACCTACACCAAGCCAGACTCATCCCACCACTGAAGTGGTGTCACATCCAAGAGCAAAAATCCCAGGGTATATAAGGAAACTTTCTACTGACTTCATCCTGTACTGGCCTGAGCCCTTATTTGGCCATTTTCCTAAATGATAGAAAAGGAGAAAACAGCATGTGTCTTCTCCTGGGAGACAGAATGCATCTTGTCTGCCTCTCATTCAAGCTTTCAAATAATAATTCTTCTTTATAACTATGTAATGTTTCTGGCAATAATTATGGCTATAAAGCCAGATAAGTTTGGTGTAAATTAGCAGCACTCTGTGAAGTCACTGGAGCTGTGCCAGTATATACCAGTTGAAGAAAGGGCACATAATGTGATGTTCTGGAGCTGTGCCAATATATACCAGCTAAAGGCATGGCCCATAATTCTGTACATCAGCATCTTTGTGCTGCACTTCTTTATCAACAGCTGCTACATATTCTAAAAACAGAAAGAGAGTCCTGTCTTTCAAGGTCTGCAGAGAACAGGCGGTTTTCTCACTACAACTATTTTACAGGGTCTTTGAGAAACATACACCATATGTGATTAAGGTTTCTGGGCCCTTTACCAGTGCAAATAAAAAATAGTAATTGCATTAGATCCATGCAGTGTTTTTGCATGTCAAAGGTGGTTTGGTGCAAGTGATCTGGTATCCTTCTAAATTCTAAAAGATGCAGAGAACTGCTCCCTTCAGCTCCTCATACACAGGCATTTGGTACACAGGAGGTTCTGACCATTGTGCTGCACACAAAAGGCACAAACAACTCCTACCTACATCTGAGCTGCACTAGAAGACAAGTGGTCAGTCATAGGGCATGTTTATATTTATTCAGTTATTAATATAATTTCATATGTGAATATTTGATGAATTTGAGTGTATATGTATTAAGTGGATTGAATTTTGTTTTCTTGCTTAAAGGTAAACCACCAAATTTTAAGCTCTGGAAGGTATAATTATTAATATTTGTACTCTGCAGTTATGGTGTTCTGCCCTGTATTCTAACACAGGACATGAGTTTTGCTCCAAGGTATTTACAACTTAATATTGCCACAAGTAGTAAAATTTCTTTTATTTTCTTTGCCTCATCTAATTTATTCTAGAGTCAGCTATATAGCTAAAGCCTGTAGCTGCCACCCCCATACTAATACTTGAGCTAGACCACCTAAAAGCACTTCTCTTACACAAATACAAATGAGGACAATTGCTAAGGATCCATGTTTCCCAGCAGACAATACAACCTTTGTTCACTTGATACGTGCTTGGGTTTTGTTGGGTGTTTTTTTTCCTCTGAAAGAGTGGTAGCAAAAATACAGCCTTCCCATTTTGCCTTGGAGCCTGGGATCAGTAGACTGTGGAGAGTGATTTCTTGCCTTATCTAAACCTCTCAGTGATGGTCACTCGGGAGCAGACAGGCAATGCCACAGTCGTTCCCAGACAGGAAAAAGTGGCCCCAGAGGAAAAGATTGAGCAGGTCTCTGCTTA
>NW_008239110.1:14644999-14660204 GCF_000691975.1 Corvus brachyrhynchos
TGGAAAGATGTTTGTCCCTGTTTATGGACGTGTCCTTTTCCCCCCTTGCAATTCCCAGGACCAGCGTTACTTTTTACTGTGTGTCTGACTGTCTGGTTAGGGAGCCGGAGGTCATGTGTCCCACAGGCAGTGGGGATGGGTGAGAAACAAATCCACCAAGGCTGCTATTCGCAAGGGGGTTGAGTCTTTTCCATAACATTTCCATTATCCTATTTAAAGCTTAATACCCCAGTGACGGAAGTCTCTCCGTTTATATCAATGGAAGTAGGGTCAGCGTCTGTCCTAACCTGCACATGCACATATATTTTCACATGAATCCTCCTCAGGCTGGAAAAACAAAAATGTCAAAACCATTTTACTGGTATTTAAGTTACAAAGTGAAATCAATTGGTAATTAACTGCTTGTACGGATTCACAAATCTGTTTTTCCAAGCTCTGCTTTATATTTTTACCTGTCAAGATAGAGGCTATTATTTTTAAACAAAAATATTCTGTAGACTTTTTTTTTGCTGTCAATATTTGCTTTTTGACAACCTCTAGCAAAAGTAAGAGAATCTTCAGCCACAGTTTAATTTTAGAAAGGAAATATGGTATCATACTTGGAGATTTTCTTAATCAGTCAGATTTGTCCCGACTTTCAACTTCAGATAAGAAAATAGACCATTTTATCACAAGGTTTTAGTGTGTGTGAGGTTTAGTGCCAACCAAAAATGGCTCCCAGTATCTTAGTTATTAAAGTCACATTATAGCTATTTCCTGCATAAAATGAAGTTTCCACAAATACTTAATAAGTCAAAAGAAGTCAAATAAATGACATGCCTCTGGAAATATGAAATAAACTAATATTTTTCTGAGACTTGAGTATCCCATTCACTGGGTTAAACGTACGCAGGAACTTATATTTACTCCTGATAATGTCTAAAACATCCTGCATCTAATAAAGCTTCCCCAAATCATTGTTTCTATCTTCCAAGATGTTGAACCTCTCTCTGTGCTCTCTTCTCTTTGGTGTAGAGGAGCCAAACACTCTCCACCACTAGACAGTTAGAAAATAGCTTTCTGCTGTGATCTCAATATATGAACTCTAACCTCTCTTTAAAATCCCAGAGACTTCTACAATATTTTCAGTTACTTTAGTCAGTAGTTTTGCTGAGATTTTTCCTATAAACCTTGAGGTATATCTATATATCTATATATCTATAGATCTATATATATCTAATAGGTAAGTTTTTTCTAAATGGTTATCTAAAAAGTACTATATTTAATAATGCCACTGTTAATCAGAGAAATATGGTTATTGTAAAATTATTGATATTGAATTCAGTCCACCTATTGTAGGAATAATCTTTTAAAAGTGCATTGGGCTAGTCAGGGATAAAAGGAACTTTAAAAAATGACAAGACAAAACAATTCAAAACAATGCAAAAAGCTGTTCCAATGCTTTTTCTTTTCTTTCCCACAATCTTGTGTTTCTGAAATAAGTGCTTGAAGGGCTTGATTCAAACCTCTGAAGATGAAGGGAAAATGTGCTGTGGAGCTTTTGTCTGAGCCCTGTAGGTGCTCCTGGTGCTCCAGGTTTAGCAGCCCACCATGGCTGCCCATGTGGAGTGGCTACACTTGGTGTTTGCAAGACATGGATTAACACAGTGAATTGGATCCTGACAGTCCCGCACATGTTGTGTTAAATTTTTTTCATAAGGACAAAGGGGGTGTCTTTCCCCTGACTTCAGTGAATGTGAGTAAAGTCAAATATAAGAGTATTTTGGAATGGCCATAATGGCTGCCAAAGAAGACACAAAATCTAATAAGACCTGGCACTATTGCAGTCCACAGAACAAATGACAGAGAATGGAAGGAAAGCTTGAAGTCCACAGTCAAAAAAATAAAAGCCTAATCCTTGATGCAGGCAGAAACAATTATTTGCCTGCAGCAGTTCACTGGAAAGAACCACAAACTTGTGAACACAGATAGCTCATGATCTATTTGATTGTTAGTGGACACACCCCACAAAATAATGGCAGGGTGCTAATTATACTGAACCATACACTAAGGTTCTGGTTAATTTTTAACTCTGGAAAACTGTCGTGAAATTAATCAAAGGTAGAAACTGAAGGACTTGGCCTATTGCAGTTTACAAGCAGGCATCTACCATGTAATTGTCTGGCCAAATGGGTTTGGGCAGCTGAATATTAGAGTTTTGTTCTCCTTGATGAAAATCTCATTAAAAATCCCAGAGATACAAATTATTTGGAAAAGGTACCATAATCAAGTCCCTTAGTGTCCACCTGATTCATCTTTCACATCTGAAAAGTCTTTCTTCTCAATTCAACCAAGCTGTCAGCAAATGCTGCTGTACACAGCTGAGTTTGGCCATTACTCCCAGGAGCACAGCTAAACTGGACATTGTCCTGTCATTGCATGACATGCTTGCCTTGAATATCAATAGAAGGAATATAAAATTTCTCTGTGTTTGCCCCCAACTTCCAGCATCTTCACAGCCTGCTCTCCCGCCCCCATAAAGTATCTTCATATCATAGGTATCACTGCTTCTTGTTGACTGGAAGAAGACAATTCCAGATGGATTTCTGCACCAGGTTGCTCTCTACAGAGAACTCAGGGGTTGAGGGGGGCTCCTAAAGAGGACAGGAAGGACCCATAGTCCTTTGGCTACAGATAACTTTGCAGCTGACCCTCTATAATTTGTCAAAAAACATAGACCTACTAAATTTTTCCCCTGCCATTTCTTCCAGCAAAGAAACTGAAGGTAGTTTGTCATTGTCTCATGTTCACTTCTGGTGAAGTAGAACTCCCACATTTCTAAAATGCCTTGTACAACTGCAAACATCCCTATGTGCAATGGTGTGCTTCAGCTCTGAAAATGGGAATGAGGCAACTAACTTCAGCTGCTCTCCCCTCTCCTCAGTGCAAGCCTTTGGACTGTTGGGAAGATAAGAGACCTTGAAGACTTCTGACATTGTGATACTTATTCAGTTTCCCTCCTCGTTTGCCAGGGACTCACATACTTTGAAGTTTCTGAACAGCTTCCCGTTGGCTTGAGTGGGTGTTGGATTGGGCTTGCAGGTACAACTCCAAGTCTATTCCCAGTGAGGTAGTGTTTCTGGCCCGTGTAAATTGCTAATTTGGGATTCCCTGCTTTTTTCCAAACCTAAGGGCTCCAGCTATGGCACATAAAGTGCTTGATCCATGCCAAGAAGCCAACTAGAATAATTTTCTGCGTAAGTACAAATTAGGTTAAATTGGGTGCTCTGCTCTGAGGGATTCAATCACAGAGGCGAGTGCGAGAGAAGGAGCCTGGCTGGTTTGGCATGAGCATCAGTGAGGGCTGTGATTGTGAGAAACCTGGGGCTGGCAAGCAGTCTTCACATGATGTCACCTTTCCTGGACTTGTGAAAAGGTTGCAAAGACCTGCGGCAATCCTCCCAGAAAGGCTCCGTCTTGTTGCTCCTGGATGCAGAATATATGGCTGCCTGGACACACACTACATTAGGGAGATATGTGTAAGGCAAACAAACCCCACTCCAAGAGTGTTTATCTCATGCACAGAACGCCGCATGCCCCCGGATCAAAGCTGCTGGGAACAGATGCTGTTAGCAGAGCAGCAGCTGCACTCAGATCCTGTCCACACCCTTCCTGTTTGCAGTGGCCTACCCGGGGGCTATTATGTTCCCAACAGGGCGATGATTGCCCCTCCTTCCCACCCCTGCTGCCACTCTCCAGGGAGGGTGTACCGGCGCTTGCCTTGCTGTCTGCCTTCGGGTTCTCATTGTTTCTTTCGGAAGGTGCAGATAGTGGGCTAGACACTCCTTGGCTGGTGCTCTGATAAGGGTCTGGAAATTGTTCTCATGTGTTACACAGAAGCCTGCTTGAAAGAAGGAACTCTACCCAAAATAACAAAACTGACCTCAGGGCTCATTATTTTCTTTCAAGTAAGGATCATGAGCCTGTCCAGACTGGAAAAAATAAAAGGTCAGTGTGGCCAGACTGTATCTTTTACTGGACTGGAATAAGGTGGCATTGCAACTAGTGATCTTACCATGCTTTCTTGCAAGTGCTCTGGAGGTTGCATTCCAGCTCTGCATCCAAGGAAAACTCTTTTCCTCACTGTCCCGCAATGATGTGACTGTTGTCCAAGTCATTTACATCAAGTTTGGCTTAACCAAAATAACCCTAACTGTGGCAACAGTAGCATAATCTTTCTTCGGCGGCGGGAGAGAACTGCCCTCACAGCAAGGAGGTGACTGGGAAGGCAGATGGTCAACAAGAGGACCTGGGCAAGAAGGAAGCATGTCCCTTTTCATCCTAGCTGTTCAATAACCTTTGATCAGTCCATTAGTTTATGATTGGGTCAACCTGTAAAACACAGCAGATTGATTCTGATTTTCACTTACGAAAATCAGAAATACTTGCCAAAGGTACCACTGGGGGTAATCAATGGAACTTGGATTTTAGAATGCCTTCTGTAGCAAAGACAAAAATCCGTTGGCAGCTTTGGTCTGGCGTTGTCAAGCAGTAACACAAACATTCCTACAGGTAAAACATTTCCTACCTTGCTTCCAGCGTGAAGCCTAATTAGTTCAGAAGAGTCATCATTTTCAAAATACCATTTTAAATACACTGCTAGAAGGTACCGTTTGTGGTTTATTTTTCCTTGATGTTTGCGAGTTCAACAGCAAAACTGACACAACTGGATATAATCTAAAGTTATTTCTCTCAGAACAAATATGATCCTTCCCCTCTACTGGGCTGTAGGGAGGCCACATCTGGAGTATTGAGTTAGATTCTGGTCTCCACAGTTCAAGAAAGACAAGGAGCTACTGGATCCAATGGAGGGCCACAAAACAGAGGTCCACAAAGATGATGTGGAGCTTCTCTCTCACAAGGAGATACTGAGGGAGCTGGGCCTGTATAGTCTGAGAAGACTGGGAGGGGATCTTATCAATGCATATATATATCTCAAAGGCAGGTACCAGGATGATGATGCCAGACTCTTCAGTGGTGCACAGCAACAGGTTGAGGAGTAATGGCCATAAACTAAAACACAAGAAGTTCCACCTCAACACGAGGAAGAACTACTTTGCACTGAGGGTGGCAGAGCACTGGAGCAGGCTGCTCAGGGCAGTCATGGAGTCTTCCTATCTGGAGAAATTCAAAGCCCGCCTGGACACACTCCTGTGTAACCTGCTCTAGGTAAAGCTGCCTTGGCAGGGGTGTTGGACTAGATGATTTCCACAGGCCCCTTCCAACTCTGACTATTCTGTAATTCTGCCATTATATCAAAATTCTTAGATTTGATTGCCCACTAACTTACAGACATCGTTGTTTGCTGTCTTACTATCTCATAGAGGTGAAAAAAAAGCAGCAACCACACTGATGGCAAAAAAGTCAATTGCATTACCTCACATCAAAGAGAATCATAGGATGCTCCAAGTGACCAAGACAGTGAGTGAGCAGAAAAAAAAAAAAAAAATACTGATAAATATTAAATATGTTTTGTATTAAAAACATGATTTGTAAGTTAACTCATTCAGAATTACAGCAGCAAGTGACAGACACTTGGGATTGTGTTGGTCCATGGGTCACCTATTCTCTTATATGCCTGTCCAACCTCCCCTCAAAGTTCTGGTCCTTGCCCACTCTTCAGTAAAGGATGCTGGATCACAGAGAGAGCTTTTGCCATTTCCAATGTCCCCAATATCTTTGCATCATACTTTTCCCAATTCAACTTCTGTCCTTACAACCCACCATCAAACCCTCTAGATGATGCTTTCAATGGGAGTGCAAAATGCTCTGGCATCCACAGCTGTATCTGTGATGATAAAACCTGCTGAGATCTGGGAACATGTTCTCAGTCATGAACATTTTTAACTTTCTGCAAGGTCCTTGGCACAGTTTAGTCATGCCAGTTAGCAATTCACCCAAGGTGTTCCTGGCCACAGCTCATATGGGGCCTGTTCCCAATAGGCAACCTACCCATGGACACTCTGGAGGTTAAGGGAGTTCAATAGCTACAGATGTGGCCAGGCTGTAGCTCCAACTTTGGAGCCAGACAAAAGGCTTTAGCATTGTTTAGTTTACTGATACAGATGCAGCCAATGGCTTTTTAAAAGCCTCTGAGTGTTTTCCTGATTAACCTTTCCCTGAAATAATACTGCAGAGGGAAACTCCCTGCTTACAAATCCTAGATCAGGCTGTCTCTTTCCTGGGTGTTTTCTCTCTAATAATTTGTTATTTACCCTGACAGCTTATTTGTTTTCCCAGTTGTGCCTTCCTATCTGCTTGTACAAGCTGCAGTGTCCTTTCCTATTTCCTCTGTCTCTGGTGTTTCCTCTCTGACCATCATTTTACACTGTGGCATCTGTGGGAGGGGCTTTCCTTTCTCCTCATCCCAGTCCGTAAGCGCTGACTGCAGCCCCGCCAGTGGGAATGGGGAGGAAAGAAGGCAGCTCTGCCTGGTGTTTGGTGTTGGTCCTTCTCCTGTGCAGGGACTGTCCCATGCTGCTGCCACACTTAAGCTGGTATGGTTTTTGATCTCTACTGTCAGCATTATTTTGGCTTTCAGTTTTTTCATCCAAAGTCTCTGTAAGGCAAGAAACAGGTCTCTGTCCTTCTTTGCATTGTTTGCTCCTCTGCACATTCACCACATCAGCAGGATAGTACAAAATATTCCCCAGACACAAACACAACAGGCTGCCAGGATAGCATGTCCAGTTTCAAATGCCTTAAATCCCTTCGCACTGTGGAATGAGTGCCCTGGTTTCTTTTCTCTGAGAAATCTGAGTAAGAGGATCATTTAAGCAAAAGAACTGTCAGATGTAATGTAGCAGTAGCCACAATGTGCCCAGTTCATTTTGGTCATAGGAAATGTCCCACACAGGGACAGGTTGTCTCTCCTCTCTGGAGGAAGACAACGTCTTTGCAACCCTAACCCTGTCTCTGAGATCTGGAGCTGGACAGGATTTCCAGTGCAATTCCGCATGTTTTTTTTTCTATTACCTGACCATAGATGGCTTTCTGGTCAGGCTACTCAGCACACTTTGCTAAAGCAATAGAGAGATGTAGCTCTGACCTTCACATTCTGGGGGGCCAAGCACACAGTTTGTAGTTGTGTTGTCTTTTTCTTGGATCTAGCTCCAAACAGCTACCAACTGTACACAATTCAGGGAGCTAAAAGTCACAGAAGGAAAGCGACAACACAGATATTAATGGAATTGCTGCCTTGACCTGTCTCCACAGCTAGCCCAGGTCAAGAAACCAACAGGAGAGAAATTGTGTTTATAATACAGCACAGTTGAGCAGTAACACAAAGATATTTTGGCAGACAGGTCACCATTGTGTGCATGGCTGAACGTGTATGCACAAGTGGGAGGTACAGGCACTAGAACACACACACGCACTGCAGAAGGCATGAGGTGTCAGAACACTGTAAAACCTAATTGCAGAGAAGTGATGTTTGGGTGTGTTTTCTACTTAACAATTTTTTAAAGTGTATTATTATTATTGTTATTATTACTATTATTATTGTTATTATTATTATTATTATTTTCTTAAACATCATTCAGGACCCCAGCATAAGCCAAGAGCCATGGCTGTGTGTTTCATCTTCCAGAAGGCTGTTCCTGGCAGAATGGCAGAGAATAGCACGGAGTACAAGAGCTCCATGTCTCTCTCTTATTTTTTTTAACAGTAAATAATTGTTTCTGAATAACGTACAATACTGATGAAATTAGATTTCATCCTGGTTGATGGCTATGCTGGGATCAATCTCTCAAAGATTTCCTAAGAACCACTGATGCTTAGTCCATAGATTCCAGGTAGGTTCTGCACCCAAAGAATGAAAAGTTTGATATAAAAAACCACCTGTTTTTACCAAGAGTCATAGTATTACTGTCATGGGAACTGATGTTGAGAAACTCCAAGACTGAGCTGATATTTGAAGATATTTCTGTGCTGCTAGAAGTTGAAATAACAAGAAAAGTGGGCTACAAGCCTCTCCTCATGAAAAGAGAGCTGGATGCTCCTGGAGCTCACCTTCTGCTTATCTGGAGCCTTGACCCCTGCCTGCGCCATTTGATCTGCATGCCTACAACTGCTGGAGACTTATCTCTTGCAGGAGGAATTTGCCTGTGCCTCATGCACCCATCTTACAGCCCACTTACAAAGTGGATTATGGGACTAACACTTCAACGCTCACAAGTGGGAAACCTGAGAGCAAGTCATGGTCTCCATCACAGGAGAGGTGTAACAGAGTCAAGTGGGAGGTCAAGCAGAACTAACTGGGTGAAGCTCAGCATGTTTCATGACTCTCCCCAGCCACAGAGACTCTAGGTGTTATCAGTGTAAAAGGATCACCAAAAGCATATTTAGTAGCTAAATAATTACTTATTTAATTGAATGTAAGTAATTTTTTCTTCCTGTTCTCCTTCCCAAAGCTGATCTTTCCAAAATAATTTTAGACTGGAATACTCACCTTCCCAGGGCATCCTGCAGCCAGAAAGACTGCTTGGGCTAGGGAAACCAGGAAGAAAAGCCTTCTCCAAAAACACTGACAAGCTGCAGAAAAGGAGGGAAGGGACATACTGTAAAATTGTAAGTCACACGAGAGGAGACTTGTCTTCCATCCTGAGACGAAATATGAGCTAGATGACAATTTTTTCTTTTTTGTCCAATACATTATATTTTGGTCCAAAATTATTTCCCCTTCTTCCTTTCCCACACTGGTATATTAGTAATTTTCCATATATTCTAAATGTGGCAGTAAAGTTTGGTGCTTTGGATACACTTATTTTTCAGGACTCTTTTGTTGTACTTAAATATATTGATTCTTCCCGCTGCCCCACTACCCATTATGCCATTATTCTAAGGGAAAGCTGACAGTTTACTTTTGGTTATGACCTTCTGGGCTTTTTATGGAGCACACTATTTCTTAAGGCTTGTGCTGGGGCAGTTATGTCTTCCATCCTCTTGGCTAACTGGAAGACAGCAAACAACATTTCTTAAAAATGGAGAACTTTCCTGAGGAACTTCTCTAGCAACTTCTTGAGTCATTAACTTCTAAAGGGGAGAGAGGAGCGGGCAGAGGCAGGAGGCTGTGATCACTGCGAGCAAGCATTCGGTTTTGCCTGATGACACATGGCTTTCCAAATTAGAGGGCTCTGAATAAAATAAAAAATATCAAAGCCATGTGTCTGCTTGTGGGTGCCACATTCCTTAGGATCACAGTGGCCGTCCTTCTGCACGAATGTCACAGAAACGGCTCAGTTTCATCCCACTTGAATGATGTGGCAATATTGTGAAACAGGGTGGAAAAGCATCCCAAAAACCGTCAAGCGAAGAAACCTCTGGAGAGCTGGAAAGCGGCTGTAGAGACCCAAGTGCTGCCACTTTAAAAGGGTGATCGGCCTCTGCGCCTTTGAAATAATTTATCACAGAAGCTGTAACATCTGCCACCATCTTGGATTCATTCGAGAAGTGCGTCTCAGTAGCCATTTTAAATATGTTTGTTTTCAATTCAAAACACATAATTAAATACAGGCTGGGGTAGAGTATATGCCTTGAGCTGCTTTCTCTCACCCTGGTTCAGAGCATGGCTTTTTCACAACTATGTTCTTTGAATTGAAAGCTTTTCTTGATTTTTTTTTTCCTGCAGGGCCTGTTGTTTCTCAAGAATCAATTGAAAGTAAGGCTGCAAATTTAAAGGAGCCCATCTGATAGGAGTCTGAGCATCCTGAGGCCAGAGGGGCTGCCCAGCCTCCTGGGGCACTGAGCAGCTCCTTCCTCCAGCATGGATGGAGCTTGGCCCTCACAAACTGCGGCTGAAGTGTTGCTGTCAGAAGACTAAGCTATGCCTTGTGTTTAATTTAGCCATGTCCCACTTCTTAGACAAGAGACGCTCAGGTGATTTGTTGTCACGGAAGGAATGGGCAAGCTTGTTACAAGTTTCCAGAGAGGCTACAAAAAAGGTAGTTATGTCCTTAACACACTGTCCTTAGTAAACTATTCACATCCTTTTTCCAGACTTTCTAGGAGGCACTTCAGAGGGACAGCGTGAAGACAGTACTTGGCTGTTTACAATGCCTTCAGTTCAGCTGACTTTTATCACCATCCCGGACATGTTGCAAACAAGCCTGGGGAAAAGACAAGCAAATGCTCAGGAATGAGCCACTCCAGACCAACAGAGGATGGGTTGGACCTGCTGTTCTAAAGTTACCTCCTAAAGAGACAGGAAGAAAAGCAAGTCGCTAATACAGGAATGAGTCAGAAGCATAGGTAGTGCAATTCTCTGTCCACTCTCCCAAAGAAGAAGAGGTTTTTCTGTGAGGTTGAGACAAATCCATCTATCTGAAACTTGAAGACACACAAGTTTTCTGAATGAACAAGGTGCTCAGATGCTGGGGCTACATGTGTGCTGGTGCACCACCCCCTTTTCTCAATTCAGGCAGGCAAAAGAGAATAGGTGGGTACTTGGGGGTGCTTAATAGAGACCTGCTCCCCACCCCTCTGGGTACTGTGGTTCCTGTGCTGAGGGAAATCAGGTCTACAAAGGGGCCAGGATGTGCATAATGCTTTAACCACCAAATTTCAAACTGAGATGGTTTCTGAACGATAGGTGAAGTAGGGCTTAGTGAACAGGTATGTGCAGCTCACGCTAATGAAATACAGAAATAGATTATCTCCGATTTCAATGACTCCGTGCTTTTAAACATGACACCTTAATTTTAAAGCACAGTGTATGTGAGGCACTTTTTCTTTCCTGAAGTTGCCTGTCAACACCTGAATTCAGAACTATACAAACAGAGAAGACCCTGTCATATGTCTGCTGTGAAATGAAGAAGCAGAGAGCTTTTCCATAATTTATGCTCCAGGTTTCTATAAGAGATACCTACAACAAATATGTCCCTCTGATGTTGAAATATATTCACTATTCTGTCAGTGTTTTGATTGAAAGAGAGAAAAAATGGAGGAAAAATGAGGAAACTAATGATAGGGTCCCTGCAAGAGACTTCTGTCTGTGGTCACAGTCTTGTACAAAGGAGATGGGATGCATCTGTATTGAAAGTAAAAGTATCTGCTTGGTATGCGTGCTCCTAGTGCGTGTTTGGGAACAGATTGTAAATCTGATGTGGGGAATCTGAGAGCAGAAAAAGCAAGATACCTGCTGCTACTTGAGCTAGTGCTTCCAAAAGACAAAGCTAAAGCATGCTTTTAATTTTCTGCTACACCCATCTTTCTGAAGTGTCTCATAGCCATACAAGGGGGGTGTTGCTAAAGATTTCAAGGAGGAGGGGATTTGCTTTCTTTTTTTCTTACGAATCTGTTTCCTATGGGCTTTCTTCTTGATGCACACATTCCAGCATTAAAGATGAGTGCTGAAATTACAGGGGTGAGAATTCAGCCAGGAATGAGTAACATGCAGCCATACGCACGAAACAGAAAACATCCTCTTTGACTAGGTGATAATTAGAAAGGCTGCAACATTGCTGTGTGCGCAAACAAAGCACATCCCCTTTGGGAATGTATTTTCTTTCCTCTGATGTGAAAATTTTTTTTTTTTTTTTTTTTGTGGAGGACAGTTTTTCACTGCTCACTGATGTACTTTTAAACATAACTTCTTGTTCCAGCAGCTGCTTCCACATATAGGCATATGGCAACAACCTAAATGGGTATAGCTGGTATGTTGGAGAGGAGAACTAGTGTCTGGTTAGAAAGGGCTGATAAGTTTTCAGTGCTCTGTGCTACCATAATAAAACCAATTAAAGGTGTCTTGGAAATAAATTTTTATCTCCTCATCTTCAGCAAAAACAGACTGATAACCCTGTAGCCGCAGCTGGTGAATGACAAGCTGAGCCAACTATGAGCAGCTGACTTTTTCTTCCACAAAAAGGCTCATCTTCTCCTAATCCACTTCCCTTGTATTCAATCCAGAATGCAGGGGGTTTCCTCCGGATCTGACCCATCCTCTGCATTTCCTCACCATGGTCTGGCTGCAACTCCAGCAGGCTAGAACAACCTTCCCAGAAAAGCCGTATCTCCCCATGCAGGCTATAAAGGAATAATTTCTGAGTAGTTAAAAGATGCAAATATGAAGTATTTGGATTAAAGGGATGACAGGCTGAGACAGCACACGGTGGGATAGCTTGCAGTGACACACATCCCTGAAGTCTTAGGGAAAGGAAGGAATATACTTTATCTGAAAGGGAGGGAGGGAGGGAGGATGGAAAGCAGGAAGGCAGGAAGGCAGGAAGGCAGGAAGGCAGGAAGGAAGGAAGGAAGGAGAAAATACTTTTTGATATACTATCCTTCCAGTGTGCATTGTCTGATTGAAGAGCTGTAATCACATTCAGAACCAACCTCTCTTGCCAGAGTGCCGCACAGGAAGGCTGATGGTGTTGACCCTCTCCAGCTAAGCTTTTCTCGTCTACATGGAGGTAAAAATAAGACAACAGCACTTTAAGTGCCAGGGAAATCATATGTAAATTAAGCTGAGACGTGTGAATTGTTGCAGTTCTGGTGGATAATTATTTCAAGTTCTGTGTGATCTCCAGGAAAAAAGAGCCATGTGAATTCAAAGAGTAACTCATTAACTGGTTACAAACCTTCATGAAGTGAGGAGGATATTAAGGTCAAAGCTGAAACTTGATTTAGGTTTTTATTAAGACTTACTAGACATTCTGCCTTGCATTCTACAGAGAAAAGGACAGAGCCTCATAAAAGTTAACAAGTCTTCTTAAGTTTGCTATTAACAGCAAGGGAAGAAGTGGCAAGATATCTTTTGCTTTAAAAGAACATAATTTTCCATATTTGGATGTGATTTTGTATTCAACCAAAACAAAAAGTAAAGATCGTTTGATGAAAAGGTTCAACAGAATTTAAATGCAAATTGTGTAAGAAAACAAAATGTTTTCTCCCTTCTGTATACAGTGGTAGCAGCAGGCCAATACCGATGCATTTAAATGTATTCAAAACATATAATTTACATTTTTCTTCAAAATTTTAGGATATATGCACACAGTTTTCAAAAGGGACTTTTGAACTAAGATTTAAGTAGGATTCAAAAAACCCACTCCTAAATGAGCACAATTGAACAACTAAAAAATTTTGTGCACAAATTTCCAAACAACTGTCTGTAAGGCTCTAAATGCCATTATAGTCTAATGCCATTGCATGTAAAAATACTCATGTAGGAAGCAGGTGGTGCCTTTCAGGATTTAACAAGATGAAGTAGAGGTCAGGTTTGCGATGGTTTTTATACTTTTCAATGCACATATATGGTATATGCAACAGCATTTCGTATTTCTGCAGTGAGTCACATTTCAGCACAATCAGGTCGTGATTCAAAAAAATCTATGATAACATACCCAAATGTTGGTATCTAGCAGAACCCACCAATGCAAGTGTCCCAGAGTCACCTCAGGACAGCAAGTGAACCTTCAGTCCCACCACACTCAGTAGGTCTCTACCACGCATTTAGAGTCAAGCTCAGGCTAAGGTGATGTATTCAGGACCAGAGCCACCTTTCCTTACCCTGTATGGCTGGGGTTATAACCACGTCCCTGCCTGACCCAGCTCTGCTGGCTGATGGTAGCCCTGTGGCAAAGGAGTGGGACCTCCTTTGGCTGACCATGGAAGGCAGTCAGGAGCACAGGGCAGCCCATGCCCTCCACAGAGGCTGGCTGGGGCCATGGGGCAGCAAAGCAGGGGAGGTTGTCCTGCCCCTGACGTGACCCTACCAGCTCAGAGCCAGCTGCAATTGGCTTTAAAGGGCTGCAGGAGAGCAGGGTTTTCCACAGATCTACAGGAAAAAAGGAAACAAGGCATATGGCTTCATCTTAATCAGAACAAAAATATACAACAAAGAGCTTTTTCTTCTTAAAGGTGTGTAAGCAATTCTTGGCTAACATCTGTGTGTGAAGTAGAGTTCTTCCCATAGTAATGTCCCACCATGGTAGTTTTAAGTCATAGAGAATCCAAGGGCTTTCTAAAGTTTAAAAAAAAAATCAAACAACAAAATAGAGGCAAAGCTGTGTCACTGGGTTGAAATTCCTTTGACAGATGCAAAGGTCTCGATGACAGTTATTTTCCAGGTCTGCAGCTCAGCAATCCTGTCCCTGAATGGTTTCCCACATGAAGCGTTTGAAGAAGCGGTCGACGTGTGACTGATCTCCAAGGCCCACTGCCTGGTCTTCCTTAAGGATGGGGCAGGGGCAGAAGGAAAGGTGATGCTGATAAGGGAATCTGAACCAAATGTCGTCACATTCTAGAGGTGATTAGATGCCCTTGCTGTGACTTATTACACAGCCTGAAAGTGGAAAGGGAAAACCGGGGGTGAAATGCAGCCACAAGAGGGGCAGATGCTTTTTCAGCAAAGACCAAAAGCCAAGAGAGAAATTGTTGTAGATGCCTAAAACAGGTCAGATATCAGAGCTTTTTCTCTGCTGTGAGATAGACATGATGCTGCAGCAAATTTCCCCCAATCAGACCTACTGTGATTTGCATTTATACCTTCACAAGCTGCTGATTGTATAAAAAAAGGCTTGTATTTAATAAAGAACAGGACAATGCTAAAGGCCATTATTGGTCAGTCTGGGTTATGTTAGGTGTTGCTTTTTCCTTGCACACTTGAATGAATTAAAGCTTTTCAGAGTATGAGGAAGGATTTGATCTAAACTGGATTTTATGTCCTGTTGATACCTATCTGCTCTGGTTGCCCATGTTCAAAACAGGCCTGATACAACACAAGTCTGCTATGCCTTGTGAGGCACCTCTCTGCCCCCAAAGTTGAAGGGTAATCTGAAGAACAGCCCAGGGCCACAAAGACCTTGCTGGGGACACCAGCTGAGCAGAGGCAGCAGCTCTGCTGTGACAGTCTCAGCATCCTATTGTCTTTTCCTGATGTGGCTGAATAGCCATTTTAAATGCTGGCCTTTATCAGGCCTGCAGTGACCTAAGTAATGTCCCGTGGTGACTATAATGAACAGAAGAAGATCCATAGTCTGGGAAAGATTAAAGTACGTGCTCTCCCTTTTACCTCACTTTTGTAGCTAAAGAGGAACTGTGATGAGACTGAGGTTCTACCACAATGTAAATTATTGGTTTTGGCGTCCCAAAAAATGCATGTCTGGAGGCAGCCAGGTGGTGAGCACTGCTTTACAAGCAGCTGCAGGAGTGCTCTGTGGAGTTGAGATCA
>NW_008239110.1:14660294-14681757 GCF_000691975.1 Corvus brachyrhynchos
AGTGTGGCTGTGAAAGAGAGGATCTGTGGCTCGAAGTTTCCCATCCCTCTGCCACATATCGTGACTCACTGTGTCAAGCAAGAGGTTGTAGGAAGGAAAAGGGCAACAAAAGGACAAAGAGAAAAAGAAATCCTTTCCCCTTGGTTCCTATCTTCCCCAATGTTGTACCTTAGAAGTTTGAGAAATGTATCTTTTTTATCTCCTTCCTCAAGTCTGTGAAATTTTAAAGGCTGTCCATGCACTACCTTCATACCTTCTTTTACTCTTCTATTTCCCTTCATCACAAGCACTTGCCCTTAAACAACTCTGGGCACATTTGTGTTGCAGGCACAGACGAGGACAGCTGCCTTCAGCATACCCTCATTTCACCCCAATTCTGCCCTTCACCACCTCTTTGAGGTGCCTGACCCCACCTCTTTGCTGACAATCTCACAGGGGTCTGAGTGGCTCATCCCTGAACTTGGGCCAAAATACACCAGGGACACAATGAAGGGTGCTGCCTCTTGTTTATTTTCTGTTCCACCAGTAAGCAGGAAGCTTTACAATATAGTGTTGCAGCACAGATACTTAGTTTGCAAACTCCTGCCACATGTTCATAGAGTGTCTGCCGACCAGGAGGTCCAGCCCATAATGATAACCATACCAAAGCCTGTATGGGCTTTTTTAAATACCTCTGCATGCAGAATGAGAGCACTGGACCTGCAGAAAATGTTACATTGCTTCAACAGATGAGCTGGGCTGCTTGCTTAGCTCTTTGTGTGCTGAGCAGAGTGAAGTCCCTGTCCAGATGTCTGGAGGGCCTGGCTGAAGTCTGAGCTCAGCAAGAAGCGAAGAAGGACACAGCAACATGTGACAGCAGGGTGCTGCAAAAGCTCTGCTCATAAATGCACACCAAGTGGGGTTTACCCTCCTTCTCACAGCTGCCAGCTCGTTTAGGTATATGGCGTCATCCTGCTTTATTAAATCAAGGCTTCGATCTTGCTTTTGCCAGGAAGACTAGCTCAGCTCTGTTTTTTCCTCAGACCTGCTATCCAGTTGTCTTTCTGGTTACTCAACATAGTCTCACCTCCACAGTCACTCTGTTTAGCAAGGAAGTTTCAATCCCATTTTACAGGTGTGAATGTGAGGCACAGAGTGCAAAGAGCTTTTTTCTGTTTCACCAGCTCTCTTCAATCTGTTAGTTTGTTCATCCTAAAAGCCAGAGGGAGTGCTAAACTTCAGAGACAGTGGGCACAGGAGGGAGGAAGTAGAGAGGAGGAAAAAAAGAGGCTCTGGCATTGACTGGATGCTGATTGCTTGCCACGCTTTGCTGTATCTAAGCTTTTATTTAGAGGGAGCTACTGCAGGTCCCAGTCCAAGCTGTCAGAAAGTGATGGAAAAGAGTGCATGATAATTTACAGGGGAAAAAATCTCAGTCAGAAGGTCACTGGTGAAATCACCCCAAGTGAACCCATATGGTCCACTCCATATCCCTCACAATTCGTACAATAAACGGGTGCAAGAGAAATTTTCCCGTACACATCCCTTCAGCAGAGATGGTGGACAGGGGCAGGAGGGACTCATTTGCCTCTCCCTGTCTCTTGCAGCCTTCCTCTCCCTTTTTATGCAACTAGGTACACCTTGCTAAAGGGTTAGAGCCTGCTCTGACCTTCCAACTGCTGGTTCAACCCTCTCTTTTAAGGTCACCTTGTGCTGTAGCCTGGTCAACCTATGGATTTTCCTCTAGTAGGGAGTATTTTTACTGCCAAGCTTGCAAAAGGCATACACAGTGAGAGTGTCAGCAGCTCCTCTGATTGCTGCTGAAAGATGAGCTACATGGCCCCACAGATGCCAAGGCTGGGGAGGAGCTGGGAGAGATGAAAGATGAAAAAGTGGGAGGGAAGACTTGCTGTTTCTGAGGAAACTAGGACTTTACTCAAATTCAGGTTTTTACATCCCTGACCCCAAGGTGACCTGCTGACCTCTCCTCCCTGCCTGGTTCCAGCCCAGCTGTTTCTCCTGAAGGAAAGAGGCCAGACTCACCTCCTGCACTCTGCTTGACAGCGTGTCCAGGCAGACTGCTTCCTGCCAGAGTAAACACAATTACAGAGCGTCATGCACAAGGTTTGGGCCACCTAACACCAAAGAGGTCAACAGGTTAGGTGCCCCAGAAAGCCCCAAAGTGACAGTGCCATCATAATAAGTAAATAACTGCACATGTGCTACTCTTCTGAGTTTGTTGATTGCATAGGTAAGAATTGTTGGATGTTGCTTGTTCTGCACATATATGTAAAAAACTGTAAAATATAGGTCTGAAGCAACCCATGAGGTCATTCATCCAGCTTGCAAAAGATGTTCACTAATCACTTTCCTAGTCAAAAGACCCTAATAAAAAAAGCTGTGGTAGTATGAAGCATGAGGGCTAAACCCTCATGGACTTGTAAAGGAGCAAGAGATGTATGGCTAGCTCCTGACAGAAAAATTATGTGAGAGGAAGAAGCAATACTTAAAAAGTAGTCAAGAAATAATCTAGTCCATAGCCAGGACAAAGCAACTACAATTATGTGTGCTCATAATAGGAAGGAGCAGTGATTCCATCACTAAACTCCTTCCTCAGGCAAGAGATCAAAGGAAATTACACCCGTAAGAAGAATTTCTACAATGCCTCACTAATTAAACAGAAGTTATTTCATGTAATATTGAAATCAAAAACCATGTAAACAAACCTTGAGACAGGTTTGAATATTTTCCATTCAGATATGACCCTGAACAAACTCTATCTTGCACTGTTCCTTAATTTTGGAGAAGTTTGAATCTAGAGATGGATGGATTCAATTTTTGTGCTCTGGACTCATCTTCACTTAATATTAACAGAAGTCAAATCCTTAGCAAGTAATATACAGTAGCTTGAAAGAAAATGCACAACACAGTGAATGACTGATAAGAAAATGCCAAATGAATCCAACTTCAGTGATGTTTCAAAACTAAAATGAGCCTGATAAGTCACGTACTTAGATGCAAGTAAGACATTTAGTAACTTTTAAGTAGTTAAGAAAAGGAAAGAGCATTACAGTAGCACAACTAATAGCACCACCTTCCAATATGAGTGAGAAGGTTCCCAGGCTAGTGGCAAGGCAGCAACAAAGACCAGTAGCATTCTTCTTTCACACTTCCCTATGAATGAATTTACCTCCCAGAAAGTTTACGAGTGCTGCAATGTAGGTGCTGCTGAGCTGGTCAGAACGGCACAGAACAGTAACTAGAGTTCACCATAGCTTGTTTATACCAAAGTCTATGAACCCTGTCTCTGTAACACCTACAAATCTCTTCCAACAGAAGTGTTTTGAAGGGGCCATATCTGCAACCACGTCTAGGCACCCAAATGAAAAAGCTGATACTTAAAATCAGGCCGCTGTGGTTTGATTGGCTCTTTTCCTTTTCATTACCATTTTCTTCTCATTGATTTAAGACTTATCTGCAATGCTTCTGTCCATTAGAGGTCCTACTGGGAATACTGTGATTGTTTCTCCCCTTCTTGACAGAGATCTCTCTTTTTCCAAACTAGCTCCTGCATTCCAGTTTTGCTCTGGCTGTGCCCACTCCAATGAATTCAGCAAGACAAGGGAAAAGGCTTAAGCACCAGCCCATGACTGCCTCTGACATTTGGCTGTCAGCAGGCTCCTGGGAGCTGTGCCGACGGCTGCCTCTGAGCCTGTGTGCATTGCTTGGGCATGGCTAGCAAATGCCAAGAACCATTTTCTCACACTAGAGGTAGCCCTGTAACCTCCCATCCCCCTCAGTCACTGCACCTTCCCCATATTCAAGAACCTCCCCACCTCATTCGTGATTACTTTCATGTTAACGCAGCTCTGTACATATTCACACAGTGTAATGCCACAGTCCACTGCTATTCCTGTTTTTCCCTTTGAATCATAACCCTGGAGCTCTGCAGCTCTAGGCAGCCAAGTTTCTTTCAGAAAGAAGATTTACAAAATGAGAATTTCCTTCTCAAATCTCATCTGCTTAGTCCCCACCTGCACTCCTAATCCTACTAGTGACATCAGAGGGAATGGGCAGACATTTGAATTTTCAGTAAAAGGCAAAAGTGAGTGGTCTCATATTTAGTGTCTCCACCCACGCCCATCTATTTTCAAAAAAAGCAATAAAAGAAGTTTTAAAAATAAGAGAATGAGTAGAAACAGTAACAAAAAAACCCTGCGCACATAGAAATATGACAGAATCTAAAAGCAAGCACCTCTGAGTTTCCTGTAACAACAGACGGGATTCACAGTTCCAGTACCCTTTGGATGTGGTAACCAGGAGCTGGAGCAAGCAGCCAAATGCTCAGCGCGGATGTGGCCTCTCGCCAAGGGCAGGGTAGGAGATTCACAAGAGCCACTCTTTCTCTCTCTGAAGGCAGAGCACCAGGAAAGCACATCTCCCGCCCTGGGAGCCAGGGTGGCCACAGAGCTGGCCCAGGTTCATAGACAGCCTCAAAAATCCTCCCATCCTTTATGTTTCCACAGAAAAGGATATTCCTTTCCCAGCTCACCTGTGCCAAGTGCTTCCCTCTCGGGGCAGCTCAGAGCTCTGCTGCCTACCACAGACATCTGCAGAAGCTCCTCTGCACACAGCTACTTCCAAACAGCTTAACCCACACAGATTTTTGCTTTGCTGGAAAAGAACATCGCGCTTAACTACACATTTGAAAAGTCCTTGCAAACACACATGTACACTCACACACACATTCACAAATGCTGGGGTTAACAGCTGTTGCCTGGGGACCAGTATATTCAACACTGGCTTAAAGTGTAACTCTGCTGCATCCCCTCATTTGATGAAAAAACTTTGCAGTAAAATGTCTCAGGAGAAGAAGCCACAGGGCTGTTATAGCTTTAACAGACCCCGAGTGCTTATCTCAAGCTGAGAGAGTGATTTCATGGCAATAATTTGTTTAAAGTGTTGCTGATTGCTTCCTATTTCTTCCCAGCAAATGACTTTTACACCTTTCTACTGTTGCTTTTATATGAGCTGCTATGGCAATTACTCTGCGGGAGGTTGTGTAAACATCACACAGACCCTTTTATCTCCCTATCAAAGGCCATAGAAGACACTCCTGAGACCAGATAAAAAGTATTTTCATACCTTTTCTCCTTCATTGAAAAAAAATACTGTTATTAAGTTGCTAACAGAGTTTTCTCTTATTCTTACAGAAGGCATTCAAATGTACTTCCAACAGAGACTGCCTGATCCCTGTGTGTAGCCCTTTTGAAGGGAACTTAAATAAAGTAATAAATAAAATTACTGAGAGTTCCAGGGGGCAAGGAATCACCTCTTCTCTGCTAAAAGAAGAATATCTCTGATAAAATTATTTCAAATTGAGTTGACTCTTTCAGAACTGAGGGTATGCAGGGAATGGTGCATCCTCTTATTCTCCAGTGCCAGTACTAGGTGTTAGCTGTCTGTTTCTCCCATCCCTGCAAGGAACAGGTCCATGCAATGACTTTTGGAGTCTGGCCAAGGCACTTTGCATGTCTGACTGGGGCTCCAGCCCAAGGATTTGGTTTGGTCCATGAAAATTTTCTTGTCAATCCAAAGTTTCTGCATTCTCTGGTCAGCGGCTCTCAGAGATATGTGCCCCATCAGATCACCCGTGAAGCCCAAGCTCCATCCCCATCTCTGTCAGATTACCCAGAGCACACCTCAGAGTCTGTGCCAGTTTTAGGCCTTTTTCTGGCAGTTTTATTCTGACTTCAAGAGGAGTTAAAATAGCTGAACCAGCACAAAGTTAAAGCAGCACAGGAAGATAATACAAGATGTGGCATAAATCCTCCTGGTGCAAAGTTGGGTTGTCAATGGGTTTTGGCACGCTTGTGCTGATGATGTGGATTTCTTCCTAACCAGTGTTTTGTGTCATGTGACCACAGTGGCAGGTTTTTTTCTTGTCAAGAAAATCCTTATATTATTCGTGAAGAGTGAGAAAGACACTCTGATAGCAATTAGTAGAAAGAGAATGACAGAGCGTTAAACCTTACCGGGTGATTAACTCAGTAATTCACTATTGTATCTAGGATTGTGATACAAGCTCCATTTTAATGCTTGATTTTCAGTTGTGTGGGGGATTTGATAGTTTCACTGCAACTTATATAAAAAGAATTATTGAAGTTCTATGTGCTTAGCAAGATTATCTTCCTTTCTATGACTTAATGCAACATAGTCTAATATGATATTTCTTTTTCTGATATTCCATTTGAGTGAGATGTTTCAAATGTCTTATGAATGATGTCCCAAAATGCAAAAGGAAAACTTCTAACACTTTTATCTGTAGGCAAAATGGGGAAATCTCTGTGGTGTTATCATGGATCCTTTAATCACCTTTTTCAATTTTGTATACAATTTGTATTATTATTCCATTTCACAATCTCTGAGCTCATATTTACTTTGAGGCAAGGTAAATTTGAAAGCTTTAATTTTACTTCCAAAAGCTGCCACTGTCATTGTCTCAGGGATGAAGAGCACACGTACAATGTTGCGAGGGGGGCACTCTTAGATTCATGTTCTTTACCTTTTCTGAATTACGGGTCATATTGGTCTTCCAGAGAATTCACTGCCCTGTTGGTCCCTCTGCTGTTCCTCCACCCCTACTGATACACCATAAATAATGTGCAATGGCAGCTTCTTGTATTAGCCTCCCACAGTAAGTTTTGGGTGGAGTTTTTCCAGTGTTTAAAATGCGTCATCGATATTATCAGAGAACAGGACTCCAGTATTCACATTCAATAATGGGAATAAAGGATATTATTACCTACACACCTTACCTACACAGAGTTCTCTCCTCATCTCTGTTTGCACTTCTGGGAGGCAGAATAACTACCCAGCTTTAAGAACAATGCAGGTACTCATCAATAGTCTCTACAACATCTGTTGAAAGACATGCTGTGTGCAGCATGATGTCGAACAGGGGACCATGAGCTCGTTAGGACGTTATGAAAGGAGTTTCGCTGTTCCTTGGATTGAAATCCCATTGCTGTCTCCAGGTGGTAAAAACATTAAAATAAGACCAACTGTGCAACTCTGCTTATTTCACACAAGCATGAGTTGGTCTGGTACAAGAACTGTCTGTCAAGTGAATGAAATGAGATAAGCAGGACTAACACAGTATTATGCTCTTGGCATAACAGTTACTCCTGTAACATTATCTAGGTGGCTCTATAAATCACTCTTAAGTACACCACGTGTTTTTACAGGCATTTTCTTTACAAACAGGCTTGGTTACATTGTTCTTCCCAACCTTTGCGCACCCCTGTACGCTCTCCTTCAGCTCTCAGAAAGGACAACTGTAACTGTGTGAAACAAAAGCTGAAATAATTGAAGCAAAATCTTCTGAGGTCTATTTGCTGTATGTGCCCATGGGTACATGAAAATTCAATGCAACACTGCCCCCTATTAAGTGAATATTCCTTTGCCTAACATGGAAAATCCTGGCTCAAGTCCCAAGATGTCTGCAAGAATACCACTTAGACCAAACAAAAAGGAAACTGCTGTACAGTATCTGATGATCATTTACAAGCCAACACAGAGCTAACTAATTCATCACTGTTCCTTAATATTATCGAATTCAGTCCTAAAGCCTCACTTGGTGTGAATGGTGGCACTATTTCACCACAAAAACTGGATTCAAATTAAAAAATATACACTGCCTGTTTCTAGTCAAAGTTGCTTCCCAAATACCACCCCCTTCAAGCCATTTTATACGAATGAGACTATTTCTAACCTGTTTAAGTGGAAGAGGAGGAGTACTCAGAAAAACTCCTGCTTCCCCAGCTACCTTTAGCAATTCAACTGGTGTGGTTACAGAGCTCTGGGAGAGGTGCAAGGCCCCCAGGCTGCCTTATCCACCCTGGATGTAAGGGACCCTAGGGAGAAGAAGATCCTTGTGAGGGGTACCCCAGGCTGCCTTCCCACAGACTCAGAGAGATGTTGGAGCCACCCAGGACACTGAAGACAGAGTGGGAGGCAGGTGGGACCTGTGTTCTCTGGACCAGGAGTGTGAGTAGCCTGGGTGTCACTGAACATCAGTGCCCATGAAGGAGGTCCCAGGGGAAGCCTGGGGACAGCACAGGCAGGGACAAGAGGAAATGGCATCAAGTTGGGCCAGGGGAAGTTTCAACTGAATATCAGGAAAAATTTCTTCACCAAAAAGTTTGCCAAGTACTGGAACAGGCTCCCCAGAGAGGTGGTTAAGTCATTAACTTCAAGGGCTGAAAGCAACCTTTGGTCCGTTTTATTCACTGGTGTAGGTGTAACCCTGGGCTTCCATGATGACATTTCTTGAAGAATTTCGCAGTCTACCCAAAGGGAGTGAAATAATAGATACCAAATTGTGTCTTACTTTAATACATTAATGTAATTACAGCTTGCTATAAAATAAATATCCAGATGTCAATTTTCCAGCCTTCCTTAATCATATCGGAATAATCACAAATCTCTCCTTAAAACAGAAAAAAAAAAGGCAATAAAAGAGCACATACAGAGAATTCAAATTTGTCTAACATTTCTGTCTAAACTATTTCTATCACTTCTCTGAGATGCTTAGGATTTTCTGTTGTTTGCTTGTTCCTCTCTAACAGTCCTTTCAGAAGCTCTGGGAATTTGTGAGATGATAACCCCTAAGAGGTTATTGTCCTCAGGGATCTCCCCACCTCTACACTCAGGCTCACCTGCCATCTGCCTCACAGCCTAAACCAGTTTGAGTAACAGGGTTGGCTGGGAGCAGCTGAAGAGTGGATATTTCATCTGTCCTCGCATCCCTGAAAGAAGTGAAGTCGCTTGCTGCTTCTCACCCAAGGGTGGCCACAGGGAATGTTCATGGGACTTGGGCCCCTAAATCATTACTGTGAAAGCCTGAACCCAAATCTGGAGCAAAATGTGTAGCCACTCACTGCAATGTGAGGAGACTTGGATCTCTCTGTTCTTAGTGGTTTGACTGTGGTTCCTTGCTAAAACAAACATTTTAACAAGTTTGTCTCTGGAAGCCTTTGAATTTATTATCCTTGCAATGTTTGTTCTTAGAATGGCCTGTTGCAGGAAACACTTAATATTTCACATTCTTTTTGTATCTGGTAACACACAAACTTCAGGCCTGTAATCCTATTCTTTAGAGTAATTGTAAATCATTACATCTTCTTTCACACTCCCACATCTCTATTACTGCTTGGATAGCAGTTGTTATAACCCACAATTTGTGAGATAGATGGTGATGTGCAGATGACAACAGCAGAGTCAGCAACATTGTTCCTCATGTGTCCTTCTAGTCTATCCTCCTCTTCCATTTGGAAAAAAGAAGCTGGTTTGGGTTTTTTTATATATAGGTTATTTTGTTATCTGTGCTCAAATGATGCAGAGGCTGCCTAGAGTCTTTCCTTTGAGTACTTTCCTCTGAGACCCCATGGACCATATGGTCTCCAAATAAATTATTCTAGGAGATATTTGCCTTATTTTCTACTTCTCCAGGAAACTACAAACCTGAGAATGGAAGAGGCAATAATAAACTATTTTCTTGTTTTCCTACTACCAAGAAAAATAAAAGCAAATTCTCCAGTGTAGCAAATTCTCCAACCGAAAAGCAACCACTGTAACATTTTATATCACTTTCTACTAGGGTACTTTTCAATTACTAGCTTCAATGTCAGGCTTTGTTTTCAGTTTAATAATAGAAATTTGCCACGTAAATTTATTTCCTATTGTGTAAGAATTTTTATAACAAAAGTTTATTGCCACAGGATCATAGAATCATTTAAGCTGGAAAAGACCTTTAAGATCATGAACCCAGCATTGCCCCGTCCACCACTGAACTCTGAACCTAAATGCTTCATCTACACATCTTTTAGATACCTCCAAGGTTGGCAACCCAAACACTTCCCTGAGCAACCTGTCCCAACGCTTGAACACCCTTTCCATGAAGAAATATTTCCTAATACTCAATCAAAACTTCCCTTGGCACAACTTGAGGTTGTTTCCTTTTGACCTATTGATAGTTACGTGGGGAAAGAGAACAACACCTTTAGTGTAGCCATCTTTCTCCCGAGCAATTCTTGAGACTACATATTTCTGGTCCTTGTAGGCAAATTTATTAATTCTCTGTCATCTTTAGTCACCTGATTTTTCACCACATATATGTTCAGCACAGCGGTCAAAATAGGAGCATTTTCTGTATTTCTATATTTACTTACATTCTCTTGTCCCAGTTTTCTCAGGAATATAATATCATGCTATAAATCTTTATCTATTCAGTATTTCAAAGTCATCACATGCTTTTAAACAGGATCACAGGCAAATGAAAAGTATGTGTTGCACAGACTGGCCAAGTTA
This sequence comes from Corvus brachyrhynchos, assembly GCF_000691975.1. Lineage (NCBI taxonomy): Eukaryota > Metazoa > Chordata > Aves > Passeriformes > Corvidae > Corvus > Corvus brachyrhynchos. The sequence goes on from NW_008239110.1 coordinate 14,670,645, forward strand.
ATGGCATTTCTTGGAGGAATGATGCCTCATTTTAGTTTAGGAAAAGAAAATACGGGAAATGATTCAATCTACTTGTCAACAAATATGATAACAAAATTCTTACCTTTATGTAAATGAATAAAATCCCTAATTTTATATTTAATGCTGTTACTCTCTGCAGATTGGAAGTGCATGTCTGTTGAGAAAAATGTTTTCTTTCAAAGGCACAAGCTGTAGAGGACTCAGACAATTTGGCAGTATGTCTGGCAGCAGACAACATAACACCTATTGTTCTTAAACCTCTTTGAAATATGAATGAAATCCAGTGGAGAGTTAGCAACTTGACTGACTTCACTCATCATGAGTGGTATCATATAACCAAGCAACAGTCAAAGTCTGAATCCCACTCCTGGAAGGAAGTGGCAGTTACCTTGAGGCAATTCCATTCCTGGGAAAATACAAAGCTCCCCCCGTTGCAATGATACAAGGTCACAGTGAGTGACACTACGGGGAGCAGACAAAGACATTAGATCTTAACTGAAAGAAATGAGGCGGGAATAGAGAAACAAAGACCAAGTGAAGGTTTCTCTGTTATGAGGGGAAGCTACACAGGTGCCTTAGCTGCTGTTTTCCATGGAAAAGAAGAGGTGGGGCTGAGGTGGGAGTGTTGGAAACCGCATGTTAACAATAAATGGATTTTTGCCTGGAGTGTATACAGCTTTGGCCAACACTTGACCAATAGAGTGATACTTACGCTATTGTTCTATCAGATCAGATTGACTCTTGGCTGCTTTAAATGACATCAGAAGCTGGAGTCTGTAGGCTTAGGGAAGCAGTAAGTTTCTGCAAAGCATCCTGCCTCCATGTTTTTTCTTTACCTCTTCAGGAATCCAGCTCAATTTATAGGAGCATTTTTGTTTGCTTCGGCATGTTCTGACATACTCTGACTCCTACTCCTTTGGCATGTTCAAGCAGGAGATCACAGTTATCACAGCTGCATGTGTCATTTTGGGATGGAATCCATGTTCACAGACCTTGACAATTATATTATAGGCCCTCATCTGTTCAGAGTTCAATTTACAAAATATATTTCAAATGCAGAGACGTATTACGTGACTCATTCCACATGATACAGCAACTTTAGCATCCTACAGTAAATGCTCCTCAGAGATGGTCCATGACATATTGCCCAGAACATTAACTAAATATTTATAATTTGTATTTTATCACTATCTCGCTTTCTTTTTCATCTTTCCCTTTCTGTGTCTTAAATTTTTGGTAACCTAGGCCAGTAACATAATACTGAACCTTACATGCAGAGGAGCCTTCAGAATCCTGTCCCTAAATTTGGACAGGAGCAGAACTGATTGACAAAACAGTCCAGTTACCCTGCCTCTGTGTTGTGCAGCTGGGGAAAAACAGGGAAGTTACTCTAGCAGGATAACTCTGAGTAAACTCTTTGCTGGAGTTTACCAGAGACATCAGCTTTTAGAGTGTAAGAGTCAATCTCTCACAGAAATAGATTTATATGCATTATATGCCATATTTATATGGCATTTTCAAATGGGTTAATAGCAAGTTACTTCTGGCAGGACCTTCACCATAAGCTTTCTCTAGGTTTCTGATTGCACAGCTCTGTTAATCAATTTTACACCACTAATGTTCCTGATCTACTACCCAAACGTGCCCTCGAGAGTTCAAATGATCTGCTGTAAGTCTGATAGTATATTTTTTAAATTAGTTTGCCGTAGAGGGGAAAAGATTAAGGCCCTCTAGACCCTTGACTACCTACGTTTAGGTCTTTGCCAGAAGATGTATCTCTTTTATCTCTCTTCCAGAGAAAATTTCTCTCATTTTGTGACACTGGAAGTAATACTTCAAAGCCACCCACTGTAAATTGAAGGACAGAAACCTGAATACCATTAGCTCATGGAAGCCCTGTTACTGGCTCCAGGGGGGAGAACAAATTCTGATATGATCATGGGGCAGCTTTTCTTTGCACTAAATCTGGGTCCACCTCAGAGAATGTTATTTAGTTACTTCCCCTGTTACTACTTCTGGCATAATATGCAACAGGTTTCATATCCCAGAATGCTTAGTGCTTTATCTCTGCCTTGAATTTTCAGTTTGCATGGACATGCAAAATGCAAATGGTCACAGATATTTTCTATGGTCAATAAGTTAGAGAGAGCTCACCATGTATTGTGGTGCTTTCTGGAACTGATTTTCTCCTGCAGGATACCCCCAGTATTGTAAAGAAACATTTCACTGAAGTTACATTAGCATAAACAGATGCAAAAGAAAAATGAGAATTTGAGGGTATTTGTGCATAAAGGTCCTCATTGTCTGTTTCTCTTGCAGCTTAATACCTAAGTTCTCTGCAGAACAGCAAGTATTTGTAATGCAATTTATTGTACTGCTCTGGGTTTTTTTCATAGAGTTCTGCTAAAATTCTCTGCTGCAGTCTTATTCATGTAAATCTCCATACAGGCCCTTCAGAGAAAACAATGTGCCCCACACAAATCAAAACAAAACCAAAGTACAGACCAAGGACTGTTTTGTCTGTCCCTATGACTTGAAAAGCAGAAGAATTTATCTCAAATATGAAGTCAAAGCTACATCTATAGCGTCAATTAAGCAGTTATGCCATGCTGTTTACAAATTTACTGACTGTGGAAGCTGCAAACATACAATGTGGAAATAAATAAAATGCATTTTAAACCATATTTACAACTACCACAGAGTAAGAAAACAACATAGCTTTTGAAGGTTCATACGTAGTTCTGTACTATTCATTTTAGATGTCTATATATTTCTGGTTTTAGGGTTTTTTTAAGATGGGAATTTACCATTTGTGATTCACATCAGAATTTCATTTCTTCCACCAGGATGCCCCTCACTTCCAGCAAATCTGTTGGAAAGCTGACTTACCATGATTTGAACAACTCAAGTGACAAACCAAGAGTCTATCCTGGTAATGGACAGCCTATAAGGTACACTCATTACATGCCCCCAGATTGTCAAGTAGTGAGGCAGCACCCTGCAATTATTAGTGGGAACATTACCATTATTGCCCTGCTAACAACTTGGGACCCTGGGAAAGTGAGGCCAGAATTCTGTCTATGATATCTGGCATCCCCTTCTTCCTGTAGTTGTCTTTCTTCATATCCTGTCATGAAAGAATGCTCAGCTTGCAAGAATTAATACTATTAAATATTAACCCCAAGCATTTAATGAAGCTTTCCAAGAAAGAGATTACATATTCCACACTCCATCTTATATTCCTTTGATATCTATTTTTTCTGTTTTTGATATTTAATATCTATTATTATGAAGGAATTCCAAATTTCATCAATACATTTATTATTCCAAAATATATTTCTTATTTCCCAGGAAAACACTGGATTTATTGCATAAATTTTGCTGCACAAAACACTGGTAAGATATTAGAAAGCCTTTTGGAATTTTTTTTTTCTCAAAACTGTCCTGTGCCATCCTGGATGTGACACCTGAAGGGAGTAAGCCTTGTTCTGCTACCAGTATGCCACAGTGACCTGAGAGTACTGCAAAAGTGACCCAAAGTCCTCACTTCTGGGTTTGCCACAGGGGTAGCTGGGAGGGACTTCAGGACAACACTGCAGCCAAAATAGTTTTATTCAGGGCTGTTGTAGACTGGAAAAAAAGTGAGTTTATAAACTAAACCAGAACACTTTACTTACCGATCTGTTTATATTTAAACTGTTTCTGTTCACATTTAAACTGTTTCTGTTCATGAGTAGCAGTCAAAAGAAATTATGTCCTTCTACTTTTGATGTTTAGATTGTATTTTCACTACAAATTTGAGTTTAATGCTCATGTTTAGTATCAAGAGCTAAACAAAAATCAGTATGTTCAAGATCATATGAGATTAGATGAAGCAAGAAAATGCTCCCAGGCTTAAGAGTTATTATTTATTCTCAAATAATACCTTGTTTCTTTCACATGTTTGCCTTATATATATACAAAATAGCTATTGCTCTTCAATATTTTTCTAATCCTATACTTCTTTGTTGGCATACAGCTTTTTGTCCAGAATTAGATGAGGGTTTCTGGCATGCAGTTGCGTGGTACGTACAACTGTAGATGCAGTTCTGTCCATTGAGACCACAGACTCACTGAGATCAGTAGGAAAGTACAGCACAGCTCCACAGAAGTGTCTTTTCAATGAAAGTTTAGATACCAGGTTTTAGACTAGGGAAACGATTCCAAGACCTTTTTGAATGGTAGGCTGAACCAGTATAGGAAAGCTGGCCTGAGATTTTGATATTCACCATTGACATATGAGTGCTTGGGAGTGGTATTCATTAGCAGATATTTATTAGTCAGGACTGAGTCATTCACTGCCTTACATGAGCCTAACAAATACGTAGATGAATAGGAGTTGTCTACCTTGTGCTCCTCAGGGAATAGAAACCACAGCCTATGTCTTCTCATGATATCTCTATACTGCATGCTTACAAAATAAAGAAAAGCTCATAAGCAAATGCCCAGCCCACTTCCAAACTCTTTTAGTGATCTCTCCCAAACACATCTCTCTGCCCTCTTCTGCCCAGTGCTGCTAGATCCTGACCAGGAATTTCACCTAGAGAGAAACACAAAGCACTACACTCTGCTTTTTAAGCTATTAATGTTTACTCAAACCTGTCTCAAAAGTCAACGGCATTTACAGAGCTATCAAGAGAACAGCTGGGGCTGGGGCCAGCACCATTCCATACATCTGTCCCTCACTCTGCAGGATGAGGGTCCATCCTTTGCCAGACAGCACTGGCTCGAGAGCACTTTGATTCTCCTTTACCAACTCCCTGTCTCCAGCTTACCTACTCAGTTCTCCTGGTCACCACGAAGTAGGAAGGAAGGAGAAAAACTGTTTACTGTTTTTCTCTCTTCATTACAGTCATGGCAAACTGTTGTTTCTGTGTCATCTGTAGGGCTCCAATGATCTACCAGGTTTTGAGGTGTAGAGGTTGCAGCAGGACAGTGTATTAAAGACATGGTGAGCAAAGATCCTTCTCACTGTTGTCCCTGTGCTTACCAAGGCAGGGGACAGAGCAGGCTTTTTCATTCCTTCCTGAAAGCTGTGTACTGGTGGGAGAAACAGGAGAGGGAGGGAAGATTAAACGGAAAGGGGGGAGGAGAAGAGAGATAAATAGCAAGAGATAAAACATGGAAGGGAGAGAAGGGCCTTGCATAACCTCTGGACTTGCTGCAGCCAAGTCACACTTTTTTCAGTTGCAAGCTTCGACAGCTTGCTAGACCACTCAGAAAGTGCTCCCACAAGAAAGGGATTTTAACTTCTAAAAAACCTCTTCTTTTTACTGTTGTTATATACTGATAATTTCCAGGATTTCAGAAAACATGCCACTTTTCAGGGAGACATAGAAATCAATATAAGAAATTATTAAAACAAGAAGCACACATAATAAATTAATAAAAAACTTGCTCTTTTGCCTCTTGTTTCCTTTGATAAAGGAGGCCATTAGCATCTTTCAGCTAAACTGTTTCCACCCAGTTCCTGTGTACGAGGGCACACATCAGCAGCGTGTCTGCATGAGACTCATGTATTCCTCAAAACTCCCAAAACATGCACAGTGCACCATTGGCTGGTACTGCAGACCTCCAAGACTGCAAAGTTCATTTTACCTAGTGAACAGTAAACACACAATACAATACTGTCTGTCATATCAATTAAATGGAAAAGCCCTGATCTTTTTCTAAAAAAGAGAAGTCTACTCCTTTCCCATGCATAAAACACTATGTAAAGAAAGACGTGAGTCATGGATTAAAATACTTCTTCACTGTTTATGATTTGAGGACCTGTAGCCCACAGAAAGCCACTAACAGGCAGAAAAAATGCTAATACCTCAACGCTTGTATGGCACAGACTCTCAAAATCAACCTCTGTCCTTCCTCTCTGGCATTTATTTTTTCGTATAGAAATAAAAGCAAAGCCATGCTGGATTGTCTTTCCTATTCCATCCCCCTCCCCACCTTTCTTGTTTTCAATTATGGGTTAAAACATTAAAGAAGAAAGTTTCGTATCTCTTGATCCAGAGCTTTAAGCTGAAAGAGAGTGAAGCAGAAGGGAAGTGAAGAAGCGAGTGGGAAGCCCCAGTGAGCACAGATCTTCTTCTGCAGTCTGTGAGTTTGAAGAAAGAAGCGAAACTGGAGCCTAAGTACACTATGGCGTGCTCTCCCTGTTTGCTCTAGAATAGTCCCGATTTACTGACTGCACAAAGCAGTACCGTATTGTTTATAATGTCATTTCTCAAGAATGCAATGTCCCACCCTCTCCCACTCTCAGCTTTAAACTCGTTTGATGAACACAGTTTTCCAGTAAAGACAACATGATATTTGGCCAGAGTGGTGGAATAAGAAACATGATTCTTTTCATGTTGGACACTTGCATAATGTTTCTCAACATCCAAAGCTGGGTTTATGCAGGATTACAGCAATCCTTTTATTATTTATGAAAGATGACAGCATGCCGTGTGATAATGTTTAGGTTAGTCATCATGCAACCCTATGTGGAGGGAAATATGAAATTTTAGTTGGTAAAATGAAGACTTTAATTAATTTCATCTGTCCAACACTCGTTGTTTTTTTTTTTTTTTAATTCAAGCAGTAAATATTTTCCAAAAGATTCACAGAGCAGAGACTTCTCTTACAGCACCAGCTAAGAAAAGTGCTTATTAATGCCCTGAGCCTGCCATGTATGACACAGACAGGATTGTCATGCTGTGGATCTCAGATCTGCCTGAGAAAAAAAGATTGCACACAACCCTTTGCAGCTATTCCAGGCCTATGAAGGCTTGCATGCCCTCCTCTGGAGGACAGTATTCCTCAGTGAAAGAGGAAAGGAGACAACCCTCAGCCCATCACCACCACCACCTCATGTATGCATTGCTACTACCTCCACCAGAGCAGGGGAGACATAGAGACATCCTTCCACGGAAAGACAAGGGAAAAGCAGGGAAAAGCACTCGTGAGACATATTGAGATTAACTTTTCCAAAAAGCCTCCATCCGATCCTCTGGGTGCTATCAGTAATGTTAATCATAGATGGTCTTCTAAAGGCAGCAATATGAGGCATGGACAGGCTTTATTGCAGTACAGCCATAAATAATTAAATACAGTGTAATAAATGAACCTCTCAGAACCAGCTGGCATAAGGTGAGACTGATTAATCTGATCTGACTGCCAAAATCAGCACACAAGAAAATCTCCATCTGTGAGTTGAATCCCCAAGGTGCTCAGGGGGCATGTTGTGCATGCCCATCTCAGCTACCCAGAGCAAAGATGATGCTCAGAGGTGCCCCGTGGTGGCAGGTGGGTGTCCCATAGGACAGAGGAATGTGAAGGACAGTACTTAATTGCTACTGCATGTCACCATGTGTCATATATACAGCCTAGCACTGGATTTTTATTCTTTTCTCAATAGAATAAAACACTTCAGGGAAAGCTGACCCTCCAGTAAAAGTTTCTTCTTGCATGTGCACACAACACTTTTTACCTACATGAACTGTATTAATAAAATGTCTCTAGTTGTGTGAAGATTTACTAAGAGCCAAGAAGTTAAAACTACACCCTTAACTCAGAGGCTTGAGCATTTTTAAAATGTGACTTTTCTCCTCCTTTCATTGTGCTAAAAAAAAAATTAATGAAAAGGAAATTAATCTGCAGCTGACCAAAACACACAAAAATACTTCATAAAAGACTGGCATTTTTGGAAGATGACTGTTGGCCACACATTGGTGATGTTATTGGAGTTTTTCCTTTAAGCTCAGACATTTAATCTAAGTATTACTAACACTTAAATAATTTGCCAATTTTTTTCCCTTACTAAGCTTTCTTTTTAAAATAGTTATTGGTTTGTTTCCTTTGAAACTGTGTTTCAAGTATGATTTTTAATGAAACTTCAATAATAATATCCCTTTAAAAAGTCAAATACATTTTTGGGAAATGAGAAATGGCTTAGAACAGAAATCTTGCAATTTCAAATTTCTCAATACTTTCTATGCTGCACTCTCTTATTTATGGCTGACTGTCTACTTCATTGAAGCTAAAAAGTCAGACAGTAAGATGTTTTTGCTGTGTCTGCACACATATATACAAGTAAAACCAGACACAAATACACACACATGTATTCTATTTGTCCAAGGCCAATTTGGATAAACAGAAGGTTAGACACACCTGAAAACGGTGATCTCTGGTGGAATAACTGTGCAGATGCACAATAGGCATCAGTGTTACCAAGAGTTTGCTTTCTCCATCTAATTGCAATCAACATTCTAGCAGGGCCTAGAGATGTTGTTGTAATTGTAATAGATTGAGACAATGATTTCTTGATAGCCTCTTCCTTCTGTTGGGGCAAACATTCACTTTTTTAGTGAATTTATTTATTTATTTATTTATTTGCAGTTGGATGTATTTTTGAGAGGATCCTCCACCCCATAACAAGACCAGAGCTAAAGCCAATGACAAGTATTTCAGTGCTTGAAATTTTTTTGTTGATGCTTACATGACCTTGTCTGCATCTCTCTCTCTTTTACATTAGGACAATAAAGAGAAAGGCAATATTATCCTTGCACGTACTGATACAACATAAATATTTTGAAGTTACTTGCATAGATAAGCAAAAGCATTCGTGTTTCTACCTCCCTTCTTGCATCACATTTTGCCAACAGCTGCTTCATTTAGCTACTGTCAGGCATGATGCATAAAAAAATGCGTATGCTCTGAGGGGAGCTTATGCTTGAGTGACGTTAGAGTCAGAGCAGAAGACGGACACATCGGATGTGGGTACAGCTAAGGCAGCTGTGAAACTCTGTCACCCAATGCGTGTCAAGGATCTTCGCACTTGCCATCTAATCTTGGTTGCAGGACATGCACCGCCAGAAAGGCCTCCACCTTTGACTTTAAACATGTCGTGAGACAGGTCCCAGCACCACAATTCCTGCTTTTCTCCCGCTCCCGCCGGCGGTGGGTGCCCGCAGGGCTGTGGTGCGTGCAGGGCAGGGCATCCCTGCACAGCAGCCACGTCTCCCCGCGTTCCGGCGCTCCTAAGTACACCAATAAATCTGCCGCTCACTCACGCAGGACCGCGGGCTGGCACCCGCCTCCTCCCTGCCCGCTTTACGCGCTCCTAATCAGTCTTCCTGCAGGAGCGGCAATGCCGGGGCAGACGGCGGCACATTTTTGTGCTGGGTACCTGCCTTAGTGGAGGCCTTTTCTTTGGAATTGCAGCCCACAGCCAGCTGGACAGAGCGGCAAAGGAGCTGTCGGGGCTCGGTAGGGAAGTCTGGGAGGAAGGCAGCCCCGTGCGGAGAATGGCAGGAAAGCCGCTCCGCTTCCCGGTGGCTCTGTCTGCTGGGAGGCAGCGCGGCGCCTGGAGCTTGCCTGCCCTTCAGGCGCGTCCCGGGATTTCCGAGTCGCAGCCACAGCTCTTGCTAACAGCCAAATATTTCACTCTAGAGACATGCTACACTTCCTGATATAGGATGCACTTGCATGTCTGCTGGTGACCTCAGACACTAATAAAGGAGTCATAATACGATCTAGACAGGCCTTGAGAGCCAGCCGGCACACGGGTGGCTGAAAGGGAGGTTCAACGGGTGGGAGCGCTTGTCTGCTCTTTGTTCGGCAGCTTTCGTGTCGTGTTCCTTCCCTTTTGATTATGCAGAGGAAGAGATTCTAAAATACATTTGTGTTGCCCTTTTGCCAACAGCAGAAATTAGTCCAATGTGCTGGGAGAGGAAAAGCTCTGTGCGCTGGCGGCTGGGGCTGACCGGCATGTCCCAGCAGCTTGCATCCGACCAAGGAAACCCCCGGCTCTTGCTCCCCACAACAAGGAAAAGGGCGACACAGTGAGAACTCTGATCCTCCTACAGATCCTACTTGCTTATTTCCACTGCCTGGGCAGGCAAGAAGCCGTTGTGCCTATGTATCACGGACATTTTAAGACTGCCTTGCAGTTGTAAACTCAGAGAGAAATCCAGCTCCTACCCAAATCACAGGCTGAAGGAATGGTGAGGTTCTTGATGCTGTTGGGCCAGAATTTCTTCTGGTTACCACAGACTTACCTGCGCTCCAAAGAGTGGAGGACTGAGCCCCTTCAGTGTAGGGCAATACAGAGGCTATTACATGCTGCCTCCTGCCACATGTGGCGTTTTGTACTGCCTCGGCCTTACAGCTAAGCAAAAATAAGCAGAAAGAGGTTAATTTTGGATCATGCTGGCAATCCAGCTATCAACCATAAAATGTGCTCAGACTTGCAAAGTAATGAGTGAATGATGACTTTGTTACCAGCAAAATGGTACAGTGTCACAGTGTTAGAGATCAAATGCAAGCAGAGGAGAAACAAGAGACCACCAGGATAAGAGGCAGACTTTCTCATCAGCAGAGAAAACTATTTTACTCTTTTAATAGCTCTAAAAATACTCTATTTGACCATGAACCTATGTTATTTAGATCTGTATATTTGTAAAAGGAAGGATAACACTCTGTCTTCAACTCTATATTGCATAAGATCAGCTGACATTTGCTATGATATCATAGACCAACAAAATGAAATAACTCACAAAGAAAATATTGACTTTCTTTGTCTGAAATTAAGCCAGCAGACAGAAGAGAGATGAATATAAAATAAGAAAAAATATTAGAGCAGTGATATCCAAACTAAATTTAGATACAAGTGATGCATATCCTAATTTAGGAAAGTGCAAGAAAAAATCTGAAGCATTATTATCTCCAATATAAAAGCTTTAAGTTGCAGAAACCAATCCTCAGCTAAGAAACAATGCATTGAGACAATTCTTACAAGTAATGAACAGTAACTTGCACCATGATATCATCTGCCAACAGTTTCTCAGAATTCTCACTGATTTTGACAGGAGCTATGCACATATTTTGGAGGGAGGCCTTCAGCTGCACAGAGGAACAGGAGGCAGAACCTGTACACATGGCAATTCTTAATTCTCATTTTCACTACACAGCCCAGCAACTCAAAACACTTTAAGTCTGCTCTCAGCTAAGACACTAATCAAATAACCTCACATCTGACATGCCCTTAGAGTATCAGTCTGCCTTCAAGACTCTT
>NW_008239110.1:14681807-14692348 GCF_000691975.1 Corvus brachyrhynchos
TCTTTCCCAGGATCTGACTGACAAGGGCAATTAATCAGGGCTGGGTCCACTGTAGCCAACAGTGTGACGTCAGTGCAAAGTTGGTGAGAAGTCCACACCAGAGCTCTTTTTCTGCATGAACTTTGTTCTTAACATAGTGTTGTTGCTCACTTACACCTCAGTTTTTGAAAATAAATACACATTTTTGAAGCTTCTGGTAGAATACATTTCTCAACTTAATTCAGTAAACTTTAACAGCAATTTTGACAAAATCCTATTCACTCACATTCTACTTTTTGCCAAGAGGAAAGAAGCAATCATGACTGTCTGAAAATTTCTGTCACAAAGACTTTTCTAACATTTCTTCTATACATTCAGAACAGTCTCCTGCATAAGTCTTCTAGGGTCTGATATGCTCGCTTGGTTTTTTTAATTCACCATCATGTATATGGAAAATGTTCTCCTGACCTTTTCCAAATTCTTCTGTTTCAATCCAATGCATCTAAATAACAACTCTATCTCCCTCCAGTACTAGGCTTGGAGGGGAAGAAATGCTGTCCGCTGTGTGCCCTAGGGTTTTTGGGGTGGCGGAAGCTTTGAATGCGAATCTTTCTTTAATATTTATAGGAATTGATTCATTACACTACACCCTCAATACCGAGTTTACACTTGTGTTCATAAATCACGTCCAGAGCAGTATTGAGGACCTGATCCATTCAGCATCTGGCCTCTATGTAGCAAAATCAGATTTAGAAGACTTTGGAGACCTTACCACTTCTTAGAGAATCCTGGATTTTTGCATTATTTCTGTTTGCTTATAGCACCTTGTCAAGCAATACTTCTGTCTCCTATAACCCCTTACTAATTCTATGCAAGCAGGATTGTTAGCATCCCCCTGCAATGCTCCAGGCCTCTCCGCCTCTTTCCTTCTTCCTACTGGCCTTTTGTCTGCTGTTTCTGTCAAGTATTTCGGCACAGCATTTCAGTTTCTTTAAAGGCAACCCTATTGGTGCCTCAGCTGATCTCAATTTGTATGTTACACAAGAAAGAAAAAACAAATAAAACCAGTCTGAAATAGCATTTGCTTTTTACTGCATAAAATACACCATAAGTTCACCTCATGCCATGTGCGTGTTTCCATTCTCCTCCGCATCAGTTTTTCCATGGAAACTTGCTCCAGCGTCATACAGGACAGGAGTGCCCCGCACCTGGGCTTCCCCTTCATGAGAGGAGGAGGGCGCTGCTGGGAAGGTGAGTGTGGCTGACAGACAAATGGCCTGAGGCTTTTTGGCACACGTGTTTCTCAAGCTCCAGTTGTGAGTTGACATGTTTACATTTCAAACCACTCACAGATTGCAGTGGGTGCAAACAGGCATCTTCAATTATTCGTGTGGCCTCTTCCCCATAAATAAAATATTAAGAAAGAAAGCAAGCTGTCTGCTAGCCTGTTTGCTGCCAGGATTTCTCCCATCTTGTGGCACTCAAGCAGAGTGACAGGGACAGACTCCTTGGCTGTTGTGGAAACAAGAAATTATGACAAATGAGCCCAGACAATGGTCAGGTGAAGGCACTCCCTCTGGGGCCATGATGGGACGGCCCTGCATCGAGGCAGAGGTCAGGGCCCTGGCTGACATGCAGGCACACTTCAACACATCATCCCAGACTTGCTGTCACCCCACAACAGGGCTGTTGGTCACTTCAGTCCTCCTTGCCCTGGAGGTGGAAATAGCCCTTTCAGCCTCCCCTGCTGCTGCCAGCACTCCCACCAGAGTGACGTAACAGTTTAACGAAGGTGGCATCTCTGTCATGTCCAGTCCCTATGTACCTCAGCAAGACACCAAATCAATGCCAAGGGAGCTTCTTTTTGGGCCATAATGCATGTTCACATGTTCAGTCAGACTTTTTTCCAACATGGTAACCTGGCACAAACAAAACCACAGGCAGATATGATGTCCCATGTGAATCTCATGTAGACATAGATAATGTACCTAGCTGTGGTCTAGGTATATTTCAAATGGCATTTCTTTTTCCAAAGAACCTATTTGAGTCATAATCTAAACACCATTTTTTGAAATGACCTTAGGGCCTGCCTCCCTCCAGCTCTTGGTCAGGCTGAAAACTTCTCCAAGCTGGCAATTAGATCAGTTCACATGTGGCTGGACTTCGCACTTCTTGATCCATAGATATCACTCCTGTTCGGCATATGGCAATGGAGACAGGAACATGCGGTCACCAGCCTCATGCAGGGCACTACATGAGTCCTACGTCACTGCCTGGCACACAGGAGAAAATAAGCACTTCAGTTCATGCTGGGCACATTAGCAAAGACTGCAGGGACCAGTTTTGCAGTACTCCTAAAATTTTGATCTTTTATAACTAATGAAAAATAAATTTATAAACAAATAAATTAATCAAAGCAGAGAAAAGACACACTTTTTGGAAGACCATTCTCCAGCAACAATCTGTGAATAGTGTGGTTCAACAATGCTTGGTTTCTTTTCCACAATTTCCTAGGAGTTGTATTCATCCTGCCTTCAAGGATTGGTGCCCCTGCTTAATCAGATTTATAATAAGCCTAATATTTAGGTTCTCAAGAACAATTTGAGATTTCCTTCCAGTCAACATTAGAAAATGATACTGTGATTAGCCATGATATCTCTCTGACTGGGACTGTTAAACAAAACAAGCAGTTGGCACAACTATTTGATTTGGGAAGAAAGAGAAGCAAGAGTAATGACAGCCAGTTTCCAGGTTTTTAACAGAGGAAATGTTTTTGATACAGAAGTCCCATCCCAGCTCTATTTAAGTTCACATACTAAGTAACACAAGTTGTTTTTCAAACAAGGAAAAGTTCAGGAAAGCTGATTAAAATTGTTTCTTACAGCCCTCTATTCACCCTTTTCTTTATGCAGCCCCTGAAAATTGAAAGGGTTATGACATGTAAGATAACCAAAGGGTCAATTCTGCCCAAAAATGTATTAGTCAGTTAAGACAAGAGCAGATTTTTGCCCAGCTTTGCCTTTGGACCATAAGGACTTTGTTAGCATAAAAAGAGACATTATTTTTCAGAGAAATATGATGTCAATATAGCTCTTGAAGAATTAACAAAATCTTTTCCTTCATTGTGCATTACAATTTTAGAAAAATAGTGAACTGACTTTCTTCTCACATTTTTGACCATGAGTGATGCACAAGGCAGAAGAAAAAATTTCTGACTAGATTATGAAATTTCAAGCTGAACCTAAAAAACTTGGAAAAAAGTTTTAGATTTAACCACTGTGACACTGAAACAAGTGACAGAACAGAACTATGCAACTTTACATTTTTGTTTTCCATGATTCAGTCTAATCCCTTCTAAAACCAGAAGGCTATACAAGGCATTAACTAGAGAACTGTTTCTTTTTCTTCAAATTTCAAAGTGCTTTTTTCCCTCGTCTGAAAATGTCTTAAAAGTAAACATCTGTCTTTCATCTGCTGGATGGCAATTTAAGAACATCTACCATTAACCCCCCAGGTAGCTCTGCAGATTCGAGGTCCTTTGTAGCAAGAGATACTTGAGGGTCCTCGGCTTCAGAGTAACCTAGAGCATCTATATCTCTGAGAGAATATATCTATATTATCTTTCTGTGAAGAAGAGAACACAGCACCAGGGATCCCTTTCTGCAGTGCACCTGGGGCATATGAAAAAAAGTTATAAATGGATCCTAAAACAAAACCTCACTTACAGTATTTGTCTGTTCCTGCATGTGTTCCCAATAGTCTTGAAGATAGACCTGCTTTTTTAAAAAAAAAAAAAAAGAAAGATTAGCACCTATTACAACTGAACAAAAAAATATTCTCTATGGTATTTTTATGACTAAAAACACAGTCTTTCCTGTCATTTGCCTTCTCTCATCTTTATCACCCAAGTCTATCTACTGCTCTCTTCTGGACCAGCTTTACGGGTTCGCCTCCTATCAAATACTTGAGCACACTCAAGGTGCAGGCACTTGACACTCTGGAATATGTCTAATCTGTTAAATGGGAAGAAAATTCTTTGCCTTCTTTGTTTGATGTGCCGCCTAATATATTTCAGGGAATATGAAATCATATTGAGCCTGAAATGCCATGCCTCACCCAGTGACTCCTAAGTGGCATTTCCATGTGCTTGGGATAAGCACTGGATACCATTTCTCCATAGAACAAAATGAGCTTTATCCCATCCCAAGCTGGCTACCCCAGGACTTGGAACAGGCCCCACGAAATTTAAACTATTGTCTGCCAAATGACTGCTTCGCCAGTAGAGCAGTGCTAGTCCATTCTGGCACTCCTCAGCCTGGACATCAAGACCTCTCTGACCAGGGAGTAAGACAAAAAGCGATGGTGGCTGGGCTGGGGGAGACCCAGCTGCTGTGACACGCTGCTAGAACCTTGCGTGTGTTGCCTCCAGCATTTAACACAAAGCATAAGTGTTCAAGGGACTAATGCCTAAATATCTTTCAGCCTATTCTGTTTTGTTTTATGGGGATTACTGTGCCTTGCAATTTACCACGGCATCTGAGCAGCGTGTTTCCAGTGGTACACAAGGCAGCCTACCACTAGACCTGTTTTTAAAAAATGAGATTTCAGTTCACAAGTCAGCTAGGCACTTTTGAAAATATTACTCCCAGTCAGACTAAGCTCTTTGGGCTTCCCCTCAGAGAAGCTGCTGGGATGCCTGGGACTTACCAGCACAGAAGCAGTTAATTTCTATGAAGACTCTGAGAAAAAAAAAAACCAGCCTAAGAACAGCCCTGTGTTGGGAGGAGAGCTAGAAAACGAGGCTGTTGCTGTTGTTTTCATTGTGTGCACTCTAATCAGAGAGAGTAAGAACAATAATGCATGTAATGCTGATTTTGGACCGTTTCCATGCAGCTTTTCCCAGGCTAGGCAGCCTTGGGAACCACTGATAGTGTGGCACACCAGGGGCACAGCCTCAATCACCAAGCACAGGGCAGGGCAGCCTTTTCTGCGGATAAAATATGTGAGGGATGACAAGAATCTTCCCAGCATGGGAAGTGGCAACAACAAAAAAAAATATACAAGGGGCTGAAGCTGAGTGCAACATCCACTGCAGAGCGTGCCTGCAGGCAACACTCAGATTTGAAAGGTAGACTGCTATTTCTCATTTCCTCCCCCGTTTTGTGCTTGTTTGTTTGTTTGTTTGTTTTCCCTTCTTTCATTAGATGCCCCCCTCCTCCTCTCAGCACCACTTTGAAGCCAAGATGAAAGAATTGCTGTGGCTGCTGGCACAGAGCACACACAGGGAGACTGACTGAAGTGTGCTTTAGTTTAAGATGGCATGGCTTTTTTTTTTTTCCCCCCCTAAGTAGGGGAGGGACCGGGGGAGGGGAGGAGAAGAAAGTTATTCAGCGAAAAACAATATATTACACTTCATTGAAAAGCATATTGTACAGCTTGGATTGAAACATGGTCCTAATTTTTCAAAGCTTTGCTCTTCAAGGACAGAGGGTTTTGGGTAGCTAAGATGTGGCATCCTCCCAGACAGCAACTGCCCATATTTTATTCATAAAACCTGCCACATCAGTATATTATGAGAATTGACACAACAAGCTCTAGCTTCGTGACCTGTTTTGAATAAGTTGGTCAAATCAATGATGTTTGTCCCTTAGTAGCAGAAATTTATGTCGCCACTGAGGGATGGAAAAAAGTCACTTGCTACCATTTTTGTTTCTAAAACAAAGAGACGCTTTTGAACAGTAACAATAAAAGGATCAACTTGTTTTCTTTTCTTTTTTCTAGCAATTGATTTCTTCTGACATCCACTTAAAAAAAAAGAAAAATTTGGCAGAAGAAGGGATAGAATTTACACACTTATTCCTTGACACTGGAAGATGTGATTATCTTTGAGCGGCTGAAATATTCAGTTATTTGGGGAAATCCTGGTGTCAGTGATATCAGCAAGGGATTGTCAATGACTTCAGCAGATCAACAAGTTCCAATCCCACCAAGTTCATCATATGCTGTCCAAGCCTGCAAGGACAGGGCCCTTCCACCAACCCAGACTTTTCCCAATGATGGGAAAGTTGTGCAAAGACTGTAAAATCCAGAGAAAAAGGAAGGTCACCATGGATGGTTGCAATATTTTCTCCTGCCTTCAGCTCCCAGCCCTTGCCCCTATAAAAGTGTCATTCACCACTAGAATTTCATGCTTATTTAATATCTGTTAGTCACTGTTAAACTGCCAACAGCTAGCTAGATTCACACTAATGTTCTTTGAAATATGCAGCGGTCCTACCATTTCCAATCATTATGGAATTAAACTGTAGAATTAAACTCTCAGGTCAAATACCTTAACATATATCTAAAACAGCATTAATTAGCATGTCCAAGGATTTTTTGGAAGCCCTTGAAGAGAGCAATTACAGCAATTGGTGAATATCCTTTGAAGGGTGGATTGCATGCAACTTAGCAAGTTAGAACTTCTGACTATTAATTTGTTTTGAACTAATTCTGACCCTGCTTCTGTCTGCTAACTGCAAGCCAACTTTCAAAGGCCAAATATACTGGTGTACAAAGTAAGCCAAGTTTTCTGGAGAATAGAGAGCAGCAAGCCAGCTCTCAGAGGGATGGGGCTGGTTCTGTATCAAAGATTAATAGAGAAACAAAAGAATCACAAAATAAGTGTTACCATGACCTGTTACACAGAAAAATAATTTTATAGCGATATGTTTTGTATATGGAATAATCCAGGGCCCGTGTTAGGAAACAGCACAGCCATTGTAAGAATTTCTTGTTGCACCAGTAACAGAGGGGACTTGTTTCAAACTAAAGAGTTTCCAAGCAAGTAGCAAACAGGATTTTGTGAGGCATCACAAGAGAATCATGAGCAGACCTTTAAACAGCAGACAGACTATAGGACTTGAAAAGGTTTTCTGACTTGGCTCCAAGGATGGACCAGTTATGCCTTAACTTTTCCAGGCATGCTTATGGAATCTTGTCTTTAAGATCTCAAATGATGGAGATTCCTCAGTTTCCCCAGGTAACATAATTTGGTGCGTAGCTGACTGCATATTAAAAATCATTCCTAAGATCTACCCCAATCTCCTTTATTACTGTTTGGTATGCATGCATCACATTCTTGTGGAAGGCAAAATGCATTACACTTCAGTGTTTTCATCTGCCTTTATCCTTATCATGAATGTGTCCAGCCAGGTCCATCTTCCCTCCTAATGGCTCCAGGATGGTGAGATTAAAGCTGGAATATGCTCCGTTATTTGCAGCATTTTGTCTAGCCAAATTCTAATTGTAGGACTCCCTTTTGTGAGTGCTGTGATACACTTCCTATCACTATTGTTCTAAAAACACTGGCCCTTTCAGAAGCGTAAGTAGGAGGGGGTCAGGAAAGGAAACGTCCAACATTTAAATCAATTGCAGTAACCGGGTGCCAAGACATTGGGCAATGAACTTTGCATATTAGACAACCATATGGATCTCTCAGTCTGAATTGACAGATCACTAATACTCAAAAAAAGTCATTTTAACTGAAAGATAAAAAGAATCAAATAGAACAATTCTGCATGTGGTTATTCTCCTGGTACTACACAAAATCCAGCTACAAATTAAAACCAGCAGAGTGAGGAAAAATCTAGGATCCATAAAGAGTTGTTTTTTAGTGTGCCGATGTTAAAAATGTTCTACAAAATAGTCTCTTCTCAAATCAGTGGATTTGATGCTTCCTTGAGATAATTGCAAAGTAGTGACACAAGAAAGGCACAACAAATTGTAATTCTTACCTAGAATCCAAGAAATGCACCACTTATTTTAGCAACCAGAAGGAAGATTCAGGTAAATTTTGGAGAGCTTCAGTAGAAGTATCTGTTTGATGTGCCTCAGAGACAGAAAATCCAAATTGTTAGTGCTGTGAAAAAGAGATTGGACAACTATGTGAAGAATAAAAGTATAAGAGATAATGCTGAAAAAAAAAACCAAAGGAGACATGAAACCCTTTACCTTAGGATTTAGATGGCTTTAAATATTGGTGGTAAGGAGTAAACCTGAAGAGGGGGAACACAAATCTGTCTGCCTGTGTAAGGCAAGGTTTTTTCACCAAGTGTCTAGTGCTGACTGTGTTTTTTAAGGTAGAATATATAACAGGATGAGCTGCATACTGGTCCACTATGAGAATTACCATATTCCTAAAAGCAAGAGATATCGGAATAATTCTAAAATCAACCTAAAGGTAGCATCTTTTCCCTTTTCACCATCATATCTGGCACAAAAGTATTTATGAGGGCTGGTCACTAACCTCATTCACTGACTTATTCTTTTTACCAATTGAGCTGCAACACTTCAGCACTACATTTCTGGCTTTAGCTTTTTAATTACAGTATCCAACTCCCACTACACCTGTGTGCTCCCCAACCATAAGCACTTCCTGACCATGCCTCTGACCCCATGAGGCTCTCTGTGCAGAATCCCATAGAAAAAAAAGCAGTACCCCTGCCTTTAACACTTCTAGTGTAAGCTGCTACACTGTCCTACAGTTACAGCAACCAAAATTTCCCTGATTCCTTGGGTTTTTTTTAGTTTATATGGCCTAAAACGCCATTCATTCTGTCAGTGAACTGTGAGCTACATTTAGTATCCAGCAAATGGTTTTGTGAAGTCAGCCATTGTCTCTGCTCCATAACCAAGTCAGGAGCCAAACACGGCCTGCACACTTGTTCTGTGGGGATCACTCTTATTAATGAATACACAGTGGAGTGTCTAACAGGAAAATATCAGTTGAAGAGGTTTTTTGCATTAAATAGTTAAATGTTTTTCATTAAATGACACTGAGATACTAAGCTGATTTTTCAATCCTTATTAATGCCTTTGACAGGCAGCACATCTATGTGAGTTATTGACTCCTTCAGGGCATGGCAGAGCCTTTTTGAGAGGTTACAGGAGAATCCTGGTACTGGTTAACAAATTCATCCTCTCCCGTGTGTGACTGGTATAATCAAGGGGAAATGTGTCATGGAATACTTGAAATAAAAAGAGTAGATGTGTTTTAAAGCACAAATAAATCTCTACCTTTGCAGTCTCTCAGCAGATCACAGCAGGCAGATTAAGGTTTTGTGTCTCTACTGGTCGGCTGTTTGTAACAGGCTTGAAAACTTACTACCCTCACATTAGTCCCAAACTAAGGCTTATTAGCCAGACCAAAAGCAGCTGTGTTGCCATGACCCACAGCTTTTAAGGAAACAAAACAATTAGTATAGTTATAAATAACTGCTTTTGAAGAGTGTAAGTCATACATTTCTGGTTTTCTTTTGTGTTTCCTATAAACAAACTAGCCCTTAAAATAATTGTGTTAAGAGCAAAGACATACGAGACATACGACTGTGACAAGTAATAGCCTCTTACAAAAATATGGGAATTTGGAGTTTTTACACTCCTAGAGTAATAAAGAAGATCATAGGAGGTTTTTTTCAGGAGTGTAATAACATCTGAGAGAAGAGCATCAATTGCCACTGACATTTGAATCTCTCAGTCAATTATGCGCAGACATATTTCAAAGTAATGGCTACACTATCTTCTTCTGGTTCTGCCAGGAGCAGAGAGAGCTTGGAAAGCAGGGCAGCTCAGGCCCTGGCCCCCTGAAGTCAGGGATTGCACCTCCAGCACAGCAGGAACCGTAGCAAGCAGGGGCAGGGAGCAATGTGGAACTGATCAGAAGGAAAAAGACAGTGCCACCGATTTGGTCAAGAGGTCAGATCCTTGCTGTCTTTCCCAACTGCTCTTACTCACTGAAATTTTTCTCTTCTTGTTCTTTTCTTGTGTTGTTTAGTTAGACCTGCTATGTCAGCTGGAGTGCTTATCTAAATGATGGCTGTAAAGCTTTCTGTCACACTACTCTTCTTTTTCTGAAGGTCCCACTAAACTCACCATGTTGTTTTGGGGAAAGTAGGAGATCTAATAAAGGGAATAAATATATGAAGGCAATAATATCACATCTGAACTCAATAATATCACATCTGAACAGATACTTGTAGCAAAGGAGTGCAGATTCAAAACTTAAATAAGGTAGCAAGTGACCTCTTCTCTTGCCACCTTGGTCACAACACGGGTGTCATAGAGGTGGAACTGTGGCGCAAGAGACCAGAGCATGCCCTTTTCCAGAAGCAATAACAGCATGGATGTTGAAAGGTTTCTTGAAACTGGAATCAAAGAGTTCCCTACATGTGTCCCAGCATTACTGAGAAGGGAACTGAACAACACCAGGTTTCTAGATGATGGAAAATTTTCTTTTGGCTCCTTGGACTTGTTGACTGAGGGAATGTGAGGCTCCTGAGCAGGTACTAGAAGACTGCCACAGTACTTTCCAACATGACCTTGTAACAAAACGTTGAATCTCACCTTACGTGTAGATGAAAACGCTGCTGTGGAAGAGCCCCAGCCATAATCCAAGAAAGAAATATTTATAACATTTTTCTTTCTTCACTGGGCAACAGCTACGGATTCCAGCATGGTGTGAGGCAGGGATTTTTTTGTGGGTCCCAGAAGGTGATAAATCCAAAGTGCAAGGCAAAATGTGT
>NW_008239110.1:14692358-14694637 GCF_000691975.1 Corvus brachyrhynchos
CTGCTGCTTGAAAGCCACCAGGGCAGAGATGTTAATTTTTAAAATCTGTCACAGATGTTACAGATTGCTAAACTAGGGACTTGGCTATGAAGTTTATTTTTCAGCTCATGGAAATAATTTAGTTATCTAGTCTAGCACTAACCAGCCTACTGCTCCTGTCCTCTGGAAAAATGCATAACTGGGGTGTAGCCTTGAACATGGGGAGATCAAACTGAAAATTATAACCATTTTCAACACTGCCAGAGATTTCTGCTCTGAATTTGAACAGAGCATTTGGGTGTGTGTCAGAATGACAGGATAGTAAATATCTCGGCCCTCCAGCCCAAGGCTGGTCATGAGATCAGTGACAAAAACATTTGGGTCCAACACACTGCTCAAACCTGGGTTTCCCAGTAGCAGCACATTCCCATTTCAAGGCAGCTGCTAAACCACTTGCAAAAATGGCTGGCAGCCCCTGGGAGGACTCAGCCAGGCTGGAGCCCTCTCTGCAAGGCCAGAGGTGCCTTCTGCTGCTCAAGGGGCTATTGAGACAACCCTAGGCTGCTGTCAAACTGATCATCCCCCATGGCCCTTCATGTGGGAGGTGACAGGTTCTACAGCAGCACAGGAACATCCTGGCAGCAGCATGATGGGCTGCTCTGCTTGGACCCTGTAATCTGTCTCTCCTATGCTCTTCCCCAGACTCACATGGAAGCTGCAATTATAGCAGGGACAGTGACAGATCCTGCTTGGCTCGCTGTTGGTCTGAGAGCAGAAAAATCTTGTATATTTTTATTACACCCTTTTGCCAGAGCAGGTCATGGAACACAGGTGTGGAGTAACTGCTGGAAATCATCCTGAAACTATACTGGCTATTGCCTTGCATAAGAGAGCTCTTTTACTGCCTTTATCTTCAGTGTAGATAGTCTCAACAGCAGGGGAGCATCCTCCTGTGCTGGTGTGCTGGTGTGTGTTTAAATCTGTCTCCCTGGCATTCTTGCTGTGAGCAAGAGAGATGGTGTAGCAGAGAGACTGTGGTTCAAAGGAGAAGAGACTTTCTGATTGTGTCTCTGCCTTTGTCTGTTATCACACAGTGATTGAGTTACAGCAGTGCAAAGGAGGCTGTGGGAACATCTCCATCCACTCGCAGAAACAGAGAGGCCCCTCTGACCAGAGCTACAGAGGTGATATATGTCAGCAAAGGAGCCCTCTGCCTTTATAAGCCCAGGTAGGCTCTGCAGCAGCTCTTATACATGACGTACCATGCCATTAGTCCTGGCCTTCTTGCCTTTGTGACACTACCCCAGCAGACGAAAGTTTTGTCTTCTCTTCCTAATCTGGTTTCCCACATATCACTTCTTCATGTGGCATGGTTTCAAGTGGTTCTGAGTTTGCTAGTGCCTATGTTAAAATATATTAAAGCAGCGTGATTTTCAAAGAGGTTTTACTGAGGCCTGTCACTAGTGATGTTCCTTAAGGTTCAATACTGGGCCCAGTATTGTTTAATTTATTCATCAGTGACTTGGATGAAGGGGCAGATCCCTCCTCAGCAAGTTCACTGATGACTGGGAGTGGCTGATACCCCAGAGGGCTGTGCAGCCCTTCAGATGGACTGCAACAGGTCGGAGAGATGAGCAGAGAGGAACTGCCTGAAATTCAACAAAGCTAAATGCGGTGTCCTGCCCCTTACGATGAATAATCCGGGCTCCAGCATAGGCTGGGGTCTGACCTGCTGGATAACAGCTCTGCAGAGAAGGACCTGGGGCTCCTGGGGGACAACAAGCTGCCATGAGTCAGCAGTGTGCCCTTGTGGCCAAGAAGGTCAGTGGTATCCTGGGGTGCACTGAAAGAGCATTCCCAGCAGGTTGAGGGAGTTGATCCTGTCCCTCTACTCAGCCCTGGAACAGGTTGCCCAGAGAGGTTGTGGAGTCTCCCTCACTGAGATATTCAAGAACTGTCTGGATGCAATCCTGTGCAATGAGCTCTAGGATGACTCTGCTTGAGCTGGGCGGTTGGACCAGCTGACCCACTGTGGTCCCTTCCAGCCTGACCCATTCTGTGATTTTGTGATTTGCAAACTACATACATTAATTGCTTTTACATTTGTACTCACTGCGTCAGGAGACAGTAAAAGAGAGACTGAAGGCTAGTCTGGAAAAAGAGTGTGCTGCAAACTCATAGGACCACTTCAGCAGAGTGTCACCACTCTGAATTCCATTATGGTCACAACATCAGAGGCATGTCTTCTGGATTCTATAATGGTCATGTAGCGGAAACAGAATATGAGCCTGAGGGCTGTA
>NW_008239110.1:14694696-14695591 GCF_000691975.1 Corvus brachyrhynchos
GCACAAAGTCCACCAGTGCTGAAAGAAGAGAAAGACTGTATCTGATCCAGCCTCGGTGGTGCCTTGTGCTGGGCAAGTAGTGCCAGAACACGGTCAATTTCTAGGGGTAGACTGCAAGAATACTGCGAAAGCTTTGGTATCTGGTAGTTCTACAATCAAAATACTACTAATTCACTGGTTTTACATGGAGGTCCTATAAAAAACCCCAAAGATCAAACTAAAAAAAAAAAGAAACAGTTCTATAAAAACACAAACAACTTACAAACACACTGCTATTTTTCTTCAGTTCTCCTGTGATGAAAGGTCTGTTGATCTGCAACCTGGCATAATTTGCCTCTTGGCAGCACTTACCCCTCTCACTTAGCTGCTCTGAATTCCTCCTACTTCTCCAGTGTATGTGCTCTCCATTGGCTCTGTCATGGAGTCTTCACCATCTGTATCACATCAGCCTAACCTGAGACTTTCAGTTGCAGCACTGCAGCCTTACAATCTAGAGAAAAGGCCTTGCTCTCAGCCTATAACTTCCTTACCCATTGCTAGGATTGCTCTTTTAAGGCTCTCTCAGGAAGACAAGAAAATAAAAGGGAAAAAAGAAGAGAAGATATGAGAGGAGGGGAGAGAAGATAAGAGAGAAGAGCAAAAGGGAAACAAGTCCTTAAAGTATACCCCATGAAACATATCTTCTGAGATCTGCTTATCTGTACATGTTGCCAAGGGAAATTTCTCTCAGTGAACTTTGATGTATTGAAAACAAGGAAAAAAGAAAAGAGGAAAAGGAATAGAAAAAACCCCGTGACGTAATCCCCATGAGAAGACCATGTCCAAGAGTGACATTCCTGAGGCTAATCTTCCCATATGTCCTCTCTAACAAGCACGGTAAGAAATAATTGCAACC